>NC_070599.1:26655819-26806345 GCF_027409825.1 Scomber japonicus | reverse complement strand
CGTCACTTCACTCTGGACACATTCCTCATGGACTCACTGAAGGTCAAATGTTTAATTAGTATTATAAGATACAGAATATTATTTAAAAGATGTAATAATAAAATGTTATCTGACTTCACAACAGCTGAGAGTTACAAACCTCAGAAGAATCTGATGTTATAAGAGACTTTCCAAACTTTCATGATCAGTTTTCAACAGAAACGAAAGTGAAATGAGGAAAAAAGGGAGTTGATTGTGTTTCATGTTGAGTATTCAGCTCCTAGATGTTGTAATCTAGGAGATGTGTGTCTGCTTCATTTCTCAATTTAGGAAGAAATAAGAAAACTTGATCTCATAAAGAAAGTTCAGCTCTTTTTAAGAAACGTTATCATGTTTAAAAACCTCTGTTATGTTGATGGACCGGTTTCAACAGCATTCATCTATAATCACACACACACACACACACACACACACACACACACACACACACACACCACACACACACACACACACACACACACAACCTGGAGACTAATCCTAACAACAACCACTACTTGCCTAAAAACCAAACCTAACCCTAAATAATGACCCTCTCCAATAACCGGTCTTTAGTCCAAAATTTGTCCCCGAAAGTAGCCTATGACACACACCACACACACACACACACACACACACACACACACACACACACACAACACGACACACACACACACGCACACACACACGCACACACACGCACACACACACACACACACACTCGTGGCCTTTGTGTCTGGAACGCTGTGATTGTGTCTAACTGATTAAAACACAGTGAGGAGATTTCAGAGCGAGAGTCTGTTTGCTTTAACGCTGATTTTTGTTCCTCCATCTTTTCCTCTTTTTACTTTCTGGATTCATAGATTATTA
Source organism: Scomber japonicus (assembly GCF_027409825.1). Classification (NCBI taxonomy): domain Eukaryota; kingdom Metazoa; phylum Chordata; class Actinopteri; order Scombriformes; family Scombridae; genus Scomber; species Scomber japonicus. The sequence goes on along the minus strand of NC_070599.1, from coordinate 26,805,460 downwards.
AAATAGTTACAGACTTGTTTCTGTTGAGCGACAAAGCTTTAAATCTATCATTGTTCCTCTCTGTGTAAGTTTTATAGGATGATAGAAAACTGTTGTTCTGTTGTTTGTGCTCAGTTTAAAAAGGAGCAAACTGAGTAATTTGAAGGTCTAGAAAAGTCTTAAAAAGCATGAAATTCACTTCAATAAATGTATTAAAGCGCTCAATTTCCCGCCACAAGTTCTTGAATATTGGCAGTAAAATGAACTTTTTAAAGTTTTATCAGGTGGGGAGTTCCGGTCCTCTGAAATGAAGCCAACGTGGAAGTAACTTAGAGCTGCATTCTATCAAAAGGCCACCAGGGGGCGACCGTCTCTATACAAGTCAATGGAGAATTCACCAACTTCTCACTTGATTTCTAACCTCAGTAAACGTTTTCAAAATGTGTTTATGGTCTCAATCGCTAGTTTAAAGCCTTCTTCAATGCAGTATGATGTTCATTTGGGACATTTTGGCCTCCCTGATTTTATATGTGACGATAAAGCAGGGTATGCATTAGGGCGTGGCTACGTCCTGATTGACAGGTTGATTGACCAATGTCCTCCAGATCCAGCCCTCGCAACCATAGCAACCTCCCCGCTCCGCCCCTGGCCCCGCCTCATGCCCATATAAGTAGAATCCATGTTTTTATTTTTCCCAGCATGCACCTGAAATTTTCAAGATGGCCGCTGCCTAGATTAGAAACTATTGGCTTCCGAGCAGCAGTCCACAAACCAATGGGTGACGTCACGGATGTTACGTCCATTTCTTTTATACAGTCTATGGATGAAACGTGATCTGTTTCTTGAGAGTGAAACAGAGGAGCCTCAGAGTCACATAGAAGAGCTGATTTCCTCTATTTATCCATCAGATCGACCTCAGATCTGTTTTATCGACTGTTTTTGTGTTTTTCAGTCCCCGCAGGATGAAAACAGATGAGAGGTCAACGTGAGAGAAGCTTCTCTTGTGACAACAGCAGCACTCTAATCAATTAGTCAAGACCTGCACACTGCATCCTATTACCAGACACACACTTAAACACACATTAACAGCTTTAGAGGCTCAGTCAGAAACGCCACAAAAAAACCCAGAGAATGACCTCATAGATCTGGAAAACCACTAAAACCACCACTGATCCCCCTGAAACCCTGACAGACCACGACAAACCCTCACACTGACCGCTGTCAACACAGACACAATCCACCATATGATCCATCAAACCTCCAGAGCAGCAGGGTCAAAGTCAAGGAAGGAAGGAAGGAAAGAAGGAAGGAAGGAAGGGAAAAAAAGAAAGGATGGAAATATGGAAGGCAGGAAGTAAGGAAGGACAGATGGAAGAAAAGAAGGAAAAGAAGACGGGAAGGAAGTAAGGACGGAAGTAGGAAATGAAGATAGAAACGAAAGATGGAAGGAAAGAAAAAAGACAGGAAGGAAGGAAGGAAGGAAGTAGGAAAAGAGGACAGGATGGAAATATGGAAGGAATGAAGGACAGATGGCAGAAAAGAAGGAAAAGAAAACAGGAATGAAAGATGGAAGGAAGGAAAAAAGACAGGAAGGAAGGAAGACAGGAAGGAAAATGGGCCGGATTGGATCCCTTGGCGGGCCAGTTCCAGCCCACAGGCCTCATGTTTGACACCCCTGCTCGAGAGGATTCACCAAAACCAATGAAATGACCTGTGGAACCCGTTACATATAAATAACAGAGAGAAAACCAACAGAGCTGCCAAGAGAACAAACGTCAACCTCCAACCTTCTTAGAGATTATTGAAACCTCCTGAAACTTCCTCTGGGAATCCTGGAACTTCCTCAACCTCATAAAAACTGCTGATAAAAATGTCTAGTTTGTAAATCCGGCTACGATCGATGTGCTATGTGACCGTAACTCTCACATACTGCTCATACTGTGACTCATAATTAGTCTCTTTACCAATTCACACTGATACATTCCCCCCATTAGTCATTAATACATGTTTGATATCTTTTGGGGAGAATAAAAGACATTCAGAATCACTATTTTATTATTCATTCACTATATTCACGTTGTATACTGGGGGTCACATTAGTCCAGCTAAGAGAAATGTGTATCTGATGTTTTTACAGCTCATGTAAAGGGTTAAGCAACGTTCAGATTATGATCCAAACAGTTGAGCTGCTGAACGACCAACAATAGGAGGTCTGTATGAATGTGAAGCAGGATGAATGAAGGTTAAACTATATTCCCATGGTGTTATTTACATTCCAATCATACCTGAGAGTCTTAAAATAAATAAACTACTCAGTTCATAGAAAAGTCATTCGACCGCCTCACTGAATGTTGCTTTTTCTGTATTTCTCGTCATTCCTATAATTCCTGTCTGCGATGATCTGCTATTTCTTGTTGTGTTGCTGGGCAGCGAGGCCGGATGACTCAACCAAAGTCAGCTGAATTCCTCCGTAATGAAACAAATTAGATTGGAGGCTGACAAGAGGAGCATTTGTGAGCTGGGATGAGGAGGTAAACTGGTGAGGTGTGACGCAGGACACCGCAGACCTCGCCCACATTATCCATCTGATCATCATCAAATTAGGCTTGTAGACAAAAAGAGGCTGGATTTAGTCAGTCCATCAGCCTGGAATGTCTGAGAGGAGAACGACACCAAGAACAAGTCTCACTAAGGTGACAAAAGCAACTGGGACCATTCAAACCTTCGACAAGACCATCCAGTGTTTAGACAGTCTCTATTAACTCTAGATCGGCTCAGATTACCTTTTAAACCTCAATAACAATCTGTGGAAGCCTCTTAAACCTCTTAAAGACACCTAAATCCAGTGTAAACACCTCAAGGACCCAAGAAACATACTCAGGTACTGATAGAAACCACCTTTCAAATAACTCTGCAAAGACACCTCGCACCACATTTGATATAAGGGTCTTAGACAGACTCTATTAACTCTAGATCGGCTCAAATTACCTTTTAAATCTCAATAACAATCTGTGGAAGCCCCTTAAACCTCTTCAAAGATGCCTATATTCAGTGTAAACACCTCAAGGACCCAAAGAAACATACTCAGGTACTGCTAGAAACCACCTTTCAAATAACTCTGCAAAGATGCCTAACATCACATTCGATTTAAGGGTCTTGATACCCTTCATGCTCATGTACTGAACCCCCTAAATGGACCAAAGGGACCCCCATCATTAAGGCTCATAAACAAAAAGATGCTGGGTTTAGTCAGTCCATCAGCCTGGAATGTCTGGAAGGAGAACGACACCAAGAACAAGTCTCACTAAGGCGACGCTTGGGGACTGGGACCGTTCAAACCTTCTACAAGACCATCCAGTGTTTAGACTCTACTTACTCTAGATCGACTCAACCTCACCTACACCCACTCAGATTACCTTTTAAACCTCAATAACAATCTGTGGAAGCCTCTTAAACCTCTTAAAGACGCCTAAATTCAGTGTAAACACCTCAAGGACCCAAGAAACATACTCAGGTACTGCTAGAAACCACCTTTCAAATAACTCTGCAAAGACGCCTTGCACCACATTCGATATAAAGGTCTTGATACCCTTCGTGCTCATGTACTGAACCCCCCAAATGGACCAGAGGGACCCCATCGTTAAGGCTTGTAAACAAAAAGAGGCTGGATTTAGTCAGTCCATCAGCCTGGAATGTCTGGAAGGACAACGACACCAAGAACAAGTCTCACTAAGGTGACGCTTGGGAACTGGGATCATTCAAACCTTCTACAAGACCATCCAGTGTTTAGACTCTACTTACTCTAGATCGACTCAACCTCACCAACATCCACTCAGATTACCCTTTAAATCTCAATAACAATCTGTGGAAGCCCCTTAAACCTCTTCAAAGACGCCTAAATTCAGTGTAAACACCTCAGTGACCCAAAGAAACATACTCAGGCACTGCTAGAAACCACCTTTCAAATAACTCTGATGCCTCTGCAAAGACGCCTCACACCACATTCGACATATAAGGGTCTTGATACCCTTCATGACCATGATGTCATTGAAAAACCCCAAAGGGACCAACGACCCCCATAGTTAAGGCAGATAAACCTCACACCATTGAAATAATACACCTCCCTACTGATAAAGACACGTGTTCAGTAGATACTCCAAGGTCCGATGGCTTTATAAAAATGAGGAATACACATTAAAACCTGTTTTTATGCCTGAGTGGAACATGAACAGCAACATTAATTAGTGTGTTTCTGCTGTTTATATGTTCTCTAACCCTTTAAAGACCCTAAATCCCTTTGTACAGATCCACTGAACTTTCCTGAAGCATCTCTGTAACCTTGTTTTCTCCAAACTGCCACAAAGACCCTGAAAGCCCTTAAAGTAAGTCTGAAGTCCTGGAGGTTTTCAGATTCTGCAGTGGTGCGTGTAAGGAGCTGTCTTTATTATGTCATTTATTTATTTATTTATTTGGTATAATTTCAGCCCATCAGTGAGGATGGAGGGTTAGTCAGAGGGTCAGCATGATGTAACACAGTCCTATGTGATGTACTTAAGTGTCTTTTTATGCATCCATGTGTGAATAATTGCCAAAAATGTCTCAGGTCCCCTAATCTCATGTCCAAACCTTTAGAGGTTCTTACAGACAGATAAACTCTCAGGCCTCTTCAGACACCTTGCACTACATTTCCTAAAAAGTCTGAGTTTATTCACCCCAAACATCCAGTACACTGACTACATGTGTGTTAGATCGGAGAGGAAGAACCAACCATGCTCAGAAAACACCAGAAACTCCATCCTTCTTTCCGTTCCTCTGTTCCAGTCTGTCTCCTTTTTACTCGTGTCTCTGCATGTCTATGAAGCAGATTTGTAAAGCTGTGGGATTAACATGGATTTGCTCAAATCTACAACAATAAAAGCTCCTGAAATCTTCTCAGTCACACTAAGAACACCTCCGAAACCTTTAAAGATCATTTAACAGGATTTAGGATAAATCATGCATATCCCAAAGACGTTGAAACAAGCCCAGACAGACAGTCATACTGGGACACTCCCAGTGTGAACAATACGAGCCCTGGTGGACCATCAGGCTTTACTAGAAACATAAAAGTTAAAAAATAACCGCGGCAGTTGAGTTGCATCATGCTGCCAGTCAGAAACCGGGCAGGACTTCAGTGATGACAGCTGCGCCACGACAACAGAGTCAGTGATGTCATCGTCAGTCATTATGGATCAGAAGAGATGTTTGTTTAGAAAGCAATCATCATATTCTCATCCATCTTCCTGTGTTTGTTTGAGTGGAAGGCAGCCTGTGGTTGAAATCAGATCTGCCATTTACATAAACTCAAACACACACACACACACACACACACACACGAGAGCCCGATGGTATCATCTCACTTAAAGCTGATTATACGACACACACAGATAAATCCAATAATCATCAGTCTCACTGCTGCTGAACTGGGAAGACCTACAGTTGAGTTTATACCTGTGTTCACCTCTAAACATTACAACAGAGAAGATTTACTGCTGGGAAACACCTTCGACTGCTGTCACTGTGAACCGATTACATCATCCTGGAGAAGCAGCGCTGTCAGTCAGGACAGAAATATTACTGGAAAGTCACGGGCGCTTCTGTAAATGAAACATGTGATGTGGAAAACAAGCTGTAAATGAGGGCGGCGAGGGGAAGTCATTGAAGGAAATCAGAGTGAAATCTGTCAGTGGAGTGTGATGAAGATGTCCAGTTGTATTAAAGAGACTGTTTTTATGAAGGATCAAGATGACCACTGATTTAAAAAGTTCTCCTGTATTTGGGTCAGTAACAAATAAATGTTGGCAGTTCATAAAAATCTGTTACACCCTCCTGTTGTCCTCGAGTCAAGGAAGGAAGGAAGGGAGGAAGAAGGAAGGAAAGGAGGAAGGAAGAAGGAAGGAAAAGAGGGAAGGAAGGAAGGAAGGGGAGCGAGGAGGGAAGGGGAGGGAGGAAGGAAGAAGGAAGGAAAGGAGGAAAGAAGGAAGGAGGGAAGGAAGAAAGGGGAGAGGAAGGAAAGATGGAAGGAAGAAAGAAAAGAAGGAAGGAAGGAAGGAAGGTACGAGGGAGGAAGGAAAGAAGGACAGGAGGAAGGAAAGGAAGGAGAGAAGGGAGGAAAGACCCTTATAATTAAATATTTCACTTATTATTTCACAAAACGCTTCAGACTAAACTCAGCAGTTAAAATATAGCAGCTAAATCTAGCAGCTTTACTGTAGGAGAGCTCAATACAAACACTTCTATTGTAGATTTGCTGTCTGTTAGTTTGGTTAAGCAAATGAATGAATTAACCCTTAAACAGACAACGTGCACCAGGAGATACACACTCTTTAACCTTCCTGTTGTCCTCCCGGGTCCTTCCTCTGTCCTTCCTTCCTTCCATCCTTCCTTCATCTGTCCTTCCTTCCTTCCTTCCTCAGATCTAAGTTCAGCTGTTAGGGTAAATGTTCCCTCCTTCTGTCCTTTCTTCCTTCCTTCATCTGTCCTTCCTTTCTTCCTTCCTTCATCTGTCCTTCCTTTCTTCCTTCCTTCATCTGTCCTTCCTTTCTTTCTTCCTTCCTTCCTTCCTTCCTTCCTCAGATCTAAGTTCAGCTGTTAGGGTAAAAGTTCCCTCCTTCTGTCCTTTCTTCCTTCCTTCATCTGTCCTTCCTTTCTTCCTTCCTTCATCTGTCCTTCCTTTCTTTCTTTCTTCCTCCCTCCCTCCCTTCCTTCCTCCATCCTTTCCTTCCTTCTTCCTCCCTCCTTCCTACTTCCTCCCTTCCTTCCCTTCCTCCCTCCTTTCCTTCCTTCTTCCCTCTTTTCCTTCCTACCTTCCTTACTTCCTCCCTCCTTCCTTTCCTTCCTTCTTCCTCCCTTGCTTCCCTTCCTTCCTCCTTTCCTTCTTTCTTCCCTCCTTTCCTTCCTTCCTTCCTTCTTTCCTTCCTTCCTTCCTTACTTGAGGTGCAAATGACATAACTAGTAAGGCCTGTTTAAGGGTTAAGACGCAACATATAAGCACAAAACTGATGTTAAAACTAGACTTTGAGGCTTTTCTGAGACATTTTCTTCAAGATGATTGGATGAAGTAGAAGCTATCACTGTATCTGAGTTTTAAAACATCAGAATCAGACACAGTGAAGGTTTGGCTAGTTGACCACTGTGTGCCTGGTTGGTAATCCAGCATAGAAAACAACAGCAGCTGTAGGAATATAATGGTATAATCATAATCTATAAATAAATATTGGACACCACAGGTTGAATAATAGGAGCATATGAGGCTATAGCTACACTAAAAAATCATCATCATCAATCAATATAGCAACAACCCAATACTGAGTTCATGTTAATTGTTCTGAGCCAGTTTTTATATTTTTATTTATTTGACTTTTGTGTCGTTTATTGAAACTAAAGCTTCTTATAATCTACTCTACTCTGTTTAAACTTACATGTCACTGGTTGTTATTGATTACTGATAAGTTGTGTATCTTTTGAATGTCATATATGAAGGTTTAAATGAGAAATAAAGCCCAAATTCTCTGATTCCAGCTTCTTAAATGTGAATATTTCAGTATATCGATAATAGGCGATAGTTAGTATAGAATGAGTCTCAATACTAAACATCACTAACAGGAAAATGTAGGTTCCCCTTAAATACTGAATATTATTGTAACATTAGGTAGGAGGTCACTATAGGACCAACAGTGTAAGCAAAACAGACCAAATAATGAACCGATTAATTGAGAAAGTAATCGATATTTACTATATGATGATATAGTCTCCATACTAACCATCACTAATAAGAATATGAAGGTTTAAATTGGAAATAAGACATAATTGTGACATCATACGGTAGGTAACTAGATCTGCAACGATTAGCTGATTAATTGACTGACAGAAAATTAATCGACAACTATTTTGACCGTTGATTAATGGATTTAAGTCATTTTATACATGAATATGAAGGTTTCCATTAGAATAAGATCACTAGCTATATAAATAAAGATTGATTGATTGATAGATCTGCAACGATTAGTCGATTAATTAATTGACAGGAACTCAATCAACAATAGTTTTAAGTCATTTTATAAAGAAAGAATACAACAATTCTCAGTTTCCAGCTTCTTCAATGTGAACATTTCCTGTTTTCTTTTATCTTCTATAAGATTTCAAGTTACATACTTACATTTGGGAATCAATTATCAACATATTTAAACATTTTATGGCCCAAACAACTAATCGATTAATCAAGAAATAATCAATAATTGCGATGGGACGATACAGCCTCCATACTAAACATCACTAATAAGAATATAAAGGTTTCCATTAGAAATAAGACATAGTTGTGACATCATACGGTAGGTTAATAGATCTGCAACGATTAGTCGATTAACTGAATGACTGAAAATTAATCTATTAATCTATTAACTCTAAATAAACTATTTTGATCATCGATTAACGGTTTTAAGTTTAAGAAGAAATACAACAATTCTCAGCTTCTTCAATGTGAACATTTCCTGTTTTCTTTAGTCTTTTATAACATTTCAGGAAACATGCTGACGTCTGGGAAACAATTATTAACATTTTAAACCATTTTACGCGATTAATCGAGAATTAATCGATACTTGCGACAGGACGACAGGACGGTACAGTCTCCATACCAAGCATCATTAATATGAATATGAAGGTTTCTATAATGAATGAGCCATAATGAGACATGACGGTGCGTCTCTGCAGCTCTGCGGGGGGAAACTCACCTCCTCCTCGGCCGTGGCTCCGTTGCCTACGTGGGCCATGTCTGAGCCCGGGATGTCCCCCCTCGCGTCCGCAGGCCAGCCTGGTTCCACCGCTGCTGCTGAAGCTCCTATCAGGAAGAAAAGCTCCGTCCCATTTCTGTCGGTCACAGCGGCGTCCAGCTGCTCGTTAACCGGCTGCACATCTGCAGGATCTCCCCGCGCTTCAGCTCCGTTATCCTGCCGTGTGTGTGAGTCTGCTGCTCGTGCTGCTCCGCCCGGTGCTGTCGGTCGGTGCTGCTGTCTGTTACCTTTCTCTCTCTCTTTACTCTCTTCCGTGAAGGAGAAAAAAGCGTCTACGTTTCACACACTGAGAGGAAAACACACCTCCTGCTTCCTTCTCTCCGCCCACCAGACTGCTGACAGATACACTAACACACAGCGCTGCACGACTGCTCCTCATTTCTCCTCTTTTATGAGCAGCTTGAGTCACAATCACACTGAAATACACATTATATATGTTCTACTTTATATTTTATATCATCTGACCAGCTGTGGAAGAAGTATTCCGATTATTTACTGAAGTAAAAGTACCAATAAAACAATATAAAGTACAAGTCATGCATTAAAATCATACTATAATAAAAGTACTGCAGTATTATAGTGATGTAGTATGCAGTATTACAGTAAAAGTACTGCAGTATTATGAGTGATGTAGTATGCAGTATTACAGTAAAAGTACTGCAGTATTATAGTGATGTAGTATGCAGTATTACAGTAAAAGTACTGCAGTATTATGAGTGATGTGGTATGCAGTATTACAGTAAAAGTACTGCAGTATTATGAGTGATGTAGTATGCAGTATTACAGTAGTGGTTCCCAACATAAGGCTGGGGCCCCTCTAAAGGGTCAGCAGGTTTTTTTCTTTGTTAATTTAATTTCTTGAGAATTTGTGGAGTCCATATTTGTTTAGATTTAGACACAAATATTATAAGAACTCAGTTTGTGTGACGTCTGAGAGTCTCGAGGGTTTTAAGAGGAAGAATATGTTTTTGAGGAGAGAGGAAGGAGAGGAGAGAGACGGAGGAGAGGAGAGAGAGGAGAGAGAGGAAGGAGCGGAGAGAGACGGAGGAGAGGAGAGAAAGGAAGGAGAGGAGAGAGAGGAAGGAGAGGAGAGAGGAAGGAGAGGAGAGAGAGGAAGGAGAGGAGAGAGACGGAGGAGAGGAGAGAAAGGAAGGAGAGGAGAGAGAGGAAGGAGAGGAGAGAGGAAGGAGAGGAGAGAGAGGAAGGAGAGGAGAGAGGAAGGAGAGGAAGGAGAGGAGAGAGAGGAAGGAGAGGAGAGAAAGGAAGGAGAGGAGAGAGAGGAAGGAGAGGAGAGAGAGGAAGGAGAGGAGAGAGACGGAGGAGAGGAGAGAAAGGAAGGAGAGGAGAGAGAGGAAAGAGAGGAAGAGGAGAGAGAGGAAGGAGAGGAGAGAGAGGAAGAGGAGGAGAAAGAGGAAGGAGAGAGAGGAGAGAGAGGAAGGAGAGAGGAGAGAGAGGAAGGAGAGAGGAGAGAGAGGAAGGAGAGGAGAGAGAGGAAGGAGAGAGGAGAGAGGAAGGAGAGGAGAGAGGAAGGAGAGAGGAGAGAGAGGAAGGAGAGGAGAGAGAGGAAGGAGAGGAGAGAGAGGAAGGAGAGAGAGGAAGGAGAGGAGAGAGAGGAAGGAGAGAGGAGAGAGAGGAAGGAGAGAGAGGAAGGAGAGGAGAGAGAGGAAGGAGAGGAGAGAGAGGAAGGAGAGAGGAGAGAGAGGAAGGAGAGGAGAGAGAGGAAGGAGAGAGGAGAGAGAGGAAGGAGAGAGAGGAAGGAGAGGAGAGAGAGGAAGGAGAGGAGAGAGAGGAAGGAGAGGAGAGAAAGGAAGGAGAGGAGAGAGAGGAAGGAGAGGAGAGAGGAAGGAGAGGAGAGAGAGGAAGGAGAGGAGAGAGGAAGGAGAGGAAGGAGAGGAGAGAGAGGAAGGAGAGGAGAGAAAGGAAGGAGAGGAGAGAGAGGAAGGAGAGGAGAGAGAGGAAGGAGAGGAGAGAGACGGAGGAGAGGAGAGAAAGGAAGGAGAGGAGAGAGAGGAAGGAGAGGAGAGAGGAAGGAGAGGAGAGAGAGGAAGGAGAGGAGAGAGGAAGGAGAGGAGAGAGAGGAAGGAGAGGAGAGAGGAAGGAGAGGAGAGAGAGGAAGGAGAGGAGAGAGGAAGGAGAGGAAGGAGAGGAGAGAGAGGAAGGAGAGGAGAGAAAGGAAGGAGAGGAGAGAGAGGAAGGAGAGGAGAGAGAGGAAGGAGAGGAGAGAGACGGAGGAGAGGAGAGAAAGGAAGGAGAGGAGAGAGAGGAAGGAGAGGAGAGAGGAAGGAGAGGAGAGAGAGGAAGGAGAGGAGAGAGGAAGGAGAGGAAGGAGAGGAGAGAGAGGAAGGAGAGGAGAGAAAGGAAGGAGAGGAGAGAGAGGAAGGAGAGGAGAGAGAGGAAGGAGAGGAGAGAGACGGAGGAGAGGAGAGAAAGGAAGGAGAGGAGAGAGAGGAAAGAGAGGAAGAGGAGAGAGAGGAAGGAGAGGAGAGAGAGGAAGAGGAGGAGAAAGAGGAAGGAGAGAGAGGAGAGAGAGGAAGGAGAGAGGAGAGAGAGGAAGGAGAGAGGAGAGAGAGGAAGGAGAGGAGAGAGAGGAAGGAGAGAGGAGAGAGGAAGGAGAGGAGAGAGGAAGGAGAGAGGAGAGAGAGGAAGGAGAGGAGAGAGAGGAAGGAGAGGAGAGAGAGGAAGGAGAGAGAGGAAGGAGAGGAGAGAGAGGAAGGAGAGAGGAGAGAGAGGAAGGAGAGAGAGGAAGGAGAGGAGAGAGAGGAAGGAGAGGAGAGAGAGGAAGGAGAGAGGAGAGAGAGGAAGGAGAGGAGAGAGAGGAAGGAGAGAGGAGAGAGAGGAAGGAGAGAGAGGAAGGAGAGGAGAGAGAGGAAGGAGAGGAGAGAGAGGAAGGAGAGAGGAGAGAGAGGAAGGAGAGGAAGGAGAGGAAGGAGAGGAGAGAGAGGAAGGAGAGGAGAGAGAGGTAGAGGAGGAGAGAGAGGAAGGAGAGGAGAGAGAGGAAGGAGAGGAAGGAGAGGAGAGAGAGGAAGGAGAGGAGAGAGAGGAAGGATAGAGGAGAGAGAGAGAGAGGAAGGAGACGAGAGAGAGAGAGGAGAGAGAGGAAGGAGAGGAGAGAGAGGAAGGAGAGGAGAGAGAGGAGAGAGAGAGGAAGGAGAGAGGAGAGAGAGGAAGGAGAGGAGAGAGAGGAAGGAGAGAGGAGAGAGAGGAAGGAGAGGAGAGAGAGGAGAGAGAGGAAGGAGAGAGGAGAGAGAGGAAGAGGAGAGAGAGGAAGGAGAGGAGAGGAGAGAGAGGAGGAGAGGAAGGAGAGGAGAGGAGAGAGAGGAGAGAGAGGAAGGAGAGGAAGGAGAGGAGAGAGGAAGGAGAGGAAGGAGAGGAGAGAGAGGAAGGAGAAAGAGGAAGGAGAGGAGAGAGAGGAAGGAGAGAAGAGAGAAGAAGGAGAGGAGAGAGGAAGGAGAAAGAGGAAGGAGAGGAGAGAGAGGAAGGAGAGGAGAGAGAAGAAGGAGAGGAGAGAGGAAGGAGTAGAGAGGAAGGAGAGGAGAGGAGAGAGAGGAAGGAGAGGAGAGACAGAGGAAGGAGAGGAGAGGAAAATAATTATATTTGGTAACTTCTGTAAATATCCCAAATATCCTTCCTTCCTTCCTTCCTTCCTTCCTTCCTTCCTTCCTTCCTTCCCCCTCTCTCCTTTCCTTCCTTCTTTCTTCCCGTCCTCCCTTCCTTCTTTCCTTCCTTCCTCCCTCCTTTCCTCCATCCTTCCATCTTCCTTTCCTTCCTTCCATCTGTCCTTCCTCCCTCCCTCCTTCTCTCCTCCCTTCCTTCTTTCCTTCCTCCATCCCCCTTTCTTCTTCCTTCCTTCCTTCTTTCTTCCCTTCCTCCCTCCCTCCTTCTTTTTCTTTCCTCCCCCCTACCTTCCTTCCTTCCTTCTTTCCTCCGTCCTTTCTTCCTTTCCTTCCTCCCTCCTTCCTTCCCTTCCTTCTTCCTTACTCCCTTCTTCCTTCCCTTCCTTCCTTCCTTCCATTCTTCCTTCCTTCCTCCCTTCCTTTCATTCTTCCTTCCTTCCTCCCTTCCTTTCATTCTTCCTTCCTTCCTCCCTTCCTTTCATTCTTCCTTCCTTCCTCCCTTCCTTTCAATGAGTGTCCTATAAAGGGTTAAACTTTGTGCTCTGGGTCAAAGTGTTTGAGGCGATCGCTGCCAGCCACTGAGCTGCTTCTGAAACCAAAATAAATGTGCACAGGAAACGAGTCACAGCCTAAAATGTTGAAAGTTCGGTCATATCGAACGAGCGATCACATTCATTTCCGTTCAACAGGTCCCCCCCCCCCTGCAGTAACAGGAAGTGATGTCACATTCACAGCGATCACTAACAATAGAGAGAGAGTATTAATGTGCTCAAAGTGGTGATGAACACATTAAAATAGGTGTCATATAGTAAGATGGGTGTGTAATGTAGTAAAGTGGGCGTGTAATGTAGTAAAGTGGGTGTAATGTAGTAAAGTGGGCGTGTAATGTAGTAAAATGGGTGTAATGTAGTAAAGTGGGTCTGTAATGAGTAAAAAGGGGTGTCATATAGTAAGATGGGTGTCATACACTAAAGTAGGTGTGTGATGTAGTAAAGCAGGTTTCATGTAGTAAAAGTGGGTGTGTAATTTAGTAATATGGGTGGCATGTGGTAATATGATTGTATAATGCAGTAAAGTGGGTTTCATGTAAAGTGGGTGCGTAATGTAGTAAAGTGGGCATGTAATATAGTAAAGTGGGTGTATAATCTAGTAAAGTGGTCCCGTACACTAAAGTGGGTGTGTAATGTAGTAAAATGGGCATATAATGCAGTAAAGTGGGCATATAATGTTGTAAAGTGGGTGTGTAATGTAGTAAAGTGGGTATGTAATGTAGTAAAGTGGGAATATAATGTAGTAAAGTGGGTGTATAATGTAGTAAAGTGGGAATGTAATGTAGTAAAGTGGGTGTGCCATGTGGTAAAATGGGTGTCATATAGTAAGATGGGTCTGCAATGCAGTAATATGGGTGTGTAATGTACTAAAGTGGGTCTGTAATGAGTAAGATGGGTGTCATACACTAAAGTAGGTGTGTAATGTAGTAAAGTGGGCATATAATGTAGTAAAGTGGGTCCCATACACTAAAGTGGGCCCCATACACTAAAGTGGGCATGTAATGTAGTAAAGTGGGCATATAATGTAGTAAAGTGGGCATGTAATGTAGTAAAGTGGGCATATAATGTAGTAAAGTGGGCATATAATGTAGTAAAGTGGGCATGTAATGTAGTTAAGTGGGCATATAATGTAGTAAAGTGGGAATGTAATGTAGTAAAGTGGGTGTGCCATGTGGTAAAATGGGTGTCATATCGTAAGATGGGTCTGCAATGAAGTAATATGGGTGTGTAATGTAGTAAAGTGGGTCTGTAATGAGTAAGATGGGTGTCATACACTAAAGTAGGTGTGTAATGTAGTAAAGTGGGCATATAATGTAGTAAAGTGGGTCCCATACACTAAAGTGGGCATGTAATGTAGTAAAGTGGGCATATAATGTAGTAAAGTGGGCATGTAATGTAGTAAAGTGGGCATATAATGTAGTAAAGTGGGCATGTAATGTAGTTAAGTGGGCATATAATGTAGTAAAGTGGGAATGTAATGTAGTAAAGTGGGTGTGCCATGTGGTAAAATGGGTGTCATATCGTAAGATGGGTCTGCAATGAAGTAATATGGGTGTGTAATGTAGTAAAGTGGGTCTGTAATGAGTAAGATGGGTGTCATACACTAAAGTAGGTGTGTAATGTAGTCAAGTAGGTTTCATGTAGTAAAGTGGGCATATAATGTAGTAAAGTGGGTCCCATACACTAAAGTGGGCATATAATGTAGTAAAGTGGGTATTTAATGTAGTAAGGTGGGTCCCATACATTAAAGTGGGCATTTAATGTAGTAAAGTGGGTCCCATACACTAAAGTGGGCATATAATGTAGTAAAGTGGGCATGTAATTTAGTAAAGTGGGTCCCATACACTAAAGTGGGCATATAATGTAGTAAAGTGGGCGTGTAATGTAGTAAAGAGGGCATATAATGTAGTAAAGTGGGCATGTAATGTAGTAAAGTGGGCATATAATGTAGTAAAGTGGGTGAAATGTAGTAAAGTGGGCATATAATGTAGTAAAGTGGGTGCGTAATGTAGTAAAGTGGGTCCCATACACTAAAGTGGGTGTATCGTGCACCCAAAACAGGAAACGCTTACTTTAAATTTTCTATTAAACTTTATTAGCAGTTAACGGAAGACAGAAACTTTTCGTACAACAGAAACGTGACCTGACCCCTTCAGAGACGCCTGCGAGTAAATAACGTCCGAACTTTATTACTTTACTTACGTGTAAAAAAAAAACTGCATGTTGAACCTCTGACATTTTATTCACGGTGTTATATATATAATGTAAGTATTCAGCTCGTTCACAAATAATACAACTCCGACGTCAAGTTCGTAAAAAAATCTCAGTAATTACATATTTACAAAAAAACGGCTAAGTCAGTGAGAACCATGTAGAAACAACTGTAACAACTGCATCATACAAGTAGAAAAAACATCTTACTGTCACACAATAAAATACAGAATAAAATATATTGCTATACAAAAGTTGACTTTATATGCTAATGCTATGCTAACACTGTGCTAACCGCTAACAGTGGTCCTGTTAGCGTTGATGCTGCCGCTGTGCCGTTGAGCAAGGCACCAGGTCCTCGGCAGCCGTGGAAGTGTGATGAGTCATATTTGTGGTTTAAAGCTGATGTGAGTGTCGGTTTGATAACAATCTGATGTCAAATATTACAACCCCCCCCGCCCCCCCAGCCCCCCCCCCCAAAAAAACTACAACAACAAAAGAAAGACTACATTTCCCATGAGCACCATCACTTCCTGTTCTCCCTTTTTAACACAATAAATATGTTTCAGTTTTTTTTCTACTGTCATTAAACTCAAACATATGTATTAATCTGTAGATTTAGAGATGTGAAAGAACACTGTGCACCTTTAAAATGAAACTAACGAGGAGTGTCACCTGATTTTATACAAACTTACGAGGACCCCGAAGTCCCCGTAAGTACTATTACACAAAAATAAAGATTAAAAAAAAACTAAAAAAACTGAAGATGTACCCTTTAATAACGACAGATAATAGTAAGCCGAGGTAGATGAGGGTTATGGTGAAGGATTTTAAAAAGGTTCAGTTCACCAAAATATTACAATAAGAAAGGTTTGGTTTACCAGATTTATGCTAACAAAAAGCGGAAATGTAAACACAAGCTAACGTTATCGTAGCTCAATTTAAAAAGCAGAAAAAAAAATTCAAGTGAAAGCAACGAAAAACTAAAAAAAGGACTCGTTCAAATCGTGACTTTAACTAAAAAAGATGAAGGGTCGTTTTTTTTGTATTTTTAGCGTCTTCCCGATGCTAAAAAAATTACGAAAAAACTTATATTAAAAGTTATATTTCACATTTAAATCGTGACTTTAACTGAAAGACGAGAGTTGTTTTAAAGGACAAGTTCACAATATTTTAAGATAAACTTGAAAAATTGCGAAAAACTAACTGCGTATTATAAAACGACTACGACTTTTTTTTAGCTAATTTTTAACGTAGCCGAGTGAGTAAAGTAATTAGACGATGTTTACGAGCCGAAAAACACAAGGTAACGTTATTGTAGCTCACTTTTAAAAAAAGAAAGTTTCAAGTAAAAGCAACTAAAGAAAGAAAAAGACTAAAAAAAAAACATCGGATTTAACGACATTTTTTTTAGAAGTTACATTTTTTCATTCAAATCGCAACTTTAACTGAAATTTGAAGAGTTGATTTTTTTAGTTTTTGACTCTTTTCTGATGTTAAATTATCAGTTTTAAAAAAGACAAGTTCAGTTTTTCTTATATATCTTAAAACTGTTTTAAGACACATTTGAAAAACGTGTAATTTAAAAAACTCGCTACGACTTTCTGAAGCTAATTTTAGAGGCAGCTCAGTGAGTAAAATGTTCAGAGGACGTTTCAGGATGAGGATGTGTCGTAAACATAGTTATTACAGCGTTAAAGTCAGATTAAAGATGAGTTAAACAGATAATGTCAGGGTTTAACGTACGGCTCAGGCTCGGCTATAATTACGCGACATCATCGAAATCCACGAGCCAATAGATGACGAGATAAAAGGTGCAACTTAAAATTAGAAGGTTAACGTCTGTAATACTCATGTTTTTGGGGTTTCGATGAAGACGAAGTGTAAAAATAAATACGGTTCTGGTGTAAATGAGTCACTGTTGTGTAATATAATGGCACCTGTGCTAATGCTAATGCTAATGCTAATGCTAAACAGACTGTAAATGTGGCAGGATCTCTAACAGGAAGTAAGTTAGAGACACGCATGTGATATGTTTGATGAGGTAAACAGTTTGTGTTTCAGGTCGAGCACCTTCACCCCCCCCCCCCCCCTCCCCTCCCTCAGAGCACAGAGATGGTTCAGTCCAAGAAGGAAGAGTCCACTTCACCCTCCCCCCTCCCGCCCCACCTCAGAGCAGAGAGATGGTTCAGTCCAAGAATAAAGAGTCCACTTCACCTTCCCCCCCTCAGAGCAGAGAGATGGTTCAGTCCAAAAATAAAGAGTCCACTTCACCTTCCCCCCCTCAGAGCAGAGAGATGGTTCAGTCCAAGAATGAAGAGTCCACTTCACCCTCCCCCCCTCAGAGCAGAGAGATGGTTCAGTCCAGGCAGGAAGAGTCCACTGCAGCCGGAGGAGCTGTGAACAATAAATATAAATATAAAGTTTGACATGATACAACTTTTTAAAAAGCCTCATTATATACGTGTGAAAATAAAGGAAACAGTCTGAATTATAAATATAGAAGAGTTTAATGTTAGAAAAGTTAAAATTTACAGATAAAACTTAAAAGAAAGGACATGATTCTTATATAAACTAGAGTTTAGCTTGATGCTTTTACTGTAAATAATCCACCATATAAACACATTTAATGCTGCTCTAGTCTCCATTTATGACATTTTTCAAGCTTTTTACATCATTTCAGGTCTAAAATCTGAACAATATGAGTTAGTTTTGGTAGCAGGAAGTCTTTATGGGTTGTTGTTTGGAGGTGTGCAGCTGGGTTTTACTGAAATAACTCTAATAACTCTTGTTCCAGGCTGTTTAGCAAAGTCTCTTAGTTTAATTCTGTCTCATTAATTTAATCAGACTCTAGCATTTTAAGTTGCCATTGTATAAATAATGAAGTCATATATTATTTAGTTAATTTATGATGATAAAATAATATAATACAAAACATCAAACTTCTATATTTCATTGTAAATAAACAATAATTCATAGTAAAGCAAAATTAACAGACATGAAACTATTTAAATGTATAAAAATGTGTTTTATTTAATATAAAATAACAATATTCATAAATAATTATTAAAGTTAAAGAAAAAAAATCTACCAGTTATCTTAAATTACTTTTATTGCCAAAATTAGTGACAAAAAAATTCAACTCAACGTCCTCTTACTAGCTTTTTGTGGTTTTTTAATCACATGGTCTTCATCATCAGCTGATTGGATAAAGCTGGTAAGAGGAGCTTGAGCTGAGATTGTTCACTAAAACTATTAATTATAATAATTAACGATTCAATTATTTAATATATCGTAGCATTTGTATTTATTTAATGTATTTACCTTCTGTTTTCTCCTCCTCTCCTCCATCAGTCCTCTTCCTCTCCTCCTCTTCCTCCTCCTCTCCTCCTGCTCCTCCATCAGTCCTCCTCCTCTCCTTCACTTGGCTCATGCGTCTCTTCACCTCCTGCAGCAGCTCCTCCCTCCTCAGCCGCTCCCTGCAGCGCTCCACCCGCTGCGCCTCCTCTCGCTCCTTCTCCTCCAGCAGCGAGCGCAGGAAGGCGGCGCTCACCACCTCCTCTCCTTCGCCCACCAGGAAGGCGTTCTTGAAGCGGTTGTAGAGCATCGAGGCTTTGTCCATGATCGCCTGGTTCGCTCGGTAGAAACGCATCTGGAGAAGCAGACGACTGGTTAGAAAGTTTAAAGGAGGGAGGAATGAAGGAAGGTAGGAGGAAGGGAGGAAGGAAGGAAAGAAGGGAGGAAAGAAGGAAGGTAGGAGGGAGGGGAGGAAGGAGGAAAGGAAAGCAGGAAGGAAAAGGAGGAAGGAAGGCAGGATGGAGGAAAGAAAGAAGGAGGAAGGGAGGGAGGAAAGAAAAGAGGAAGGGAGGAAGGAAAGAAGGACAGATGAAAGAAGAAAGGGAGGAAGGAAAGAAGGACAGAGGAAGGAAGGAAGGTAGGAGGAAGGAAAGATGGAAGGAGGGAGGGAGAGAGGAAAGAAGGAAGGGAGGAAGGAAGGTAGGAGGGAAGGAAGGAGAGAGGGAAGGAAAGAAGGAGGGAGGGAGGGAGAAAGGAAAAAAGGGAGGAAGGAAAGAAGGAAGGGAGGAAGGAAGGTAGGAGGGAGGGGAGGAAGGAGGGAAGGAAGGTAGGAAGGAAAAGAGGGAGGAAGGAAGGTAGGAGGAAGGGAGGGAGGAAAGAAGGAAAGAGGGAGGGAGGGAGAAAGGAAAAGAGGAAGGGAGGACGGAAAGAAGGAAGGGGGAAGGAAGGGAGGGAGGAAAGGAAGGAAGGAGGTAGGGAGAAAGGGAGAAAGGAAAAGAGGAAGGGAGGAAGGAAAGAAGGACAGAGGAAAGAAGGAAGGTAGGAGGAAGGAAGGAAAGAAAGAGAAGGAGGGAGGGAGGAAGGGAGGAAAGGATGGAAGGAAGGACGGGAGGAAAGGAAGGAAGGAAGGACGGAGGAAGGAAGGGAGGAAAGGAAGGACAGAGGAAAGAAGGAAGGGAGGAAGGAAGGTAGGAGGAAGGGAGGGAGGAAAGAAGGAAGTGTGTGTGTGCGTACCTTTCTTAAAGTGGCGACGAGCTCGCTGTGTCTCTGGACGTGTTTCGACGTCACATAAACCATACTGAGCTGATCCAACGCCTTCAGACACTTCGCGATGTCCTGCAACACACACACACACACATTAACACACACACACACACAACCACACACACACACACACACACACAGATATAACAACAGTCTGCTAATGTTCGCTGAGCTCACTGAGAGTCGCTCCGACTTATTTCTACATTGTGATTCATATTAGAGTCATGATGTGAGGACTGTGGTCAGATTAAAGGGCAGTTCCACAGTTTTAAATATCGGAGTTCACACCATGACTATAACAACGAGAGAGGAGAAACCATACGGCAGCCCGACAGCCTACCAGAATCCTCTCTCAGCACAGACGCAAAGAGGTTTGTCTCTGTTTATTATACAAAGATGCTGGAGCTTTGTTCTCTATTATAATGTGATAAATCTCATCATGTTCAGATGTGAGCTCATACTGTGTGTCTCTGCTGTGGGTCGGCCCAGTTTGTGTATGTGTGTGTGTGAAAAAATCATAATCACGATTAGTTGGGTCAAAATTGAAATCATGATTATTAGTTTCTCGTCCATTCGGCTTAATTAATTTTCTCTACCAGCAGCAACCTTTTATCTGCCGCTTAACGCAACACACAGCAGAACATGAGCTGTGTTAATTCACACCATGACTATAACAACGATAGAGGAGAAACCATACAGCTGCCCAACAGCCAGGGGGAAGTGTGACCCTTGTGTGACTTTTGGGTATTAAGTATGCAAATTATATGCAAATGATTTTGTAAGTTGACATGTTTGACCAATAACAGATGAGTTCTTTGGTCCTTTAGAGTCTATAATAGTTAGATTTGCTCTTAGCTGGTTGAGATGAACCATAGACTGTATAAAAGAAATGGACGTAACATCCGTGACGTCACCCATTGGTTTGTGGACTGCTGCTCGGAAGACAATAGTTTCTAATCTGGGCAGCGCCATCTTGAAAATTTCAGGTGCACGCTGGGAAAAAATAAAAACATGGATTCTACTTATATGGGCATGAGGCGGAGCCATGGGCGGAGCGGGGAGGTTGCTATGGTTACGAGGGCTGGATCTCGAGGACGTTGGTCAATCAACCTGTCAATCAGGACGTAGCCACGCCCTAATGCATACCCTGCTTTATCGTCACATATAAAATCTGGGAGGCCAAAATGTCCCAAATGAACATCATACTGCATTGAAGAAGGCTTTAAACTAGCGATTGAGACCATAAACACATTTTGAAAACGTTTACTGAGGTTAGAAATCAAGTGAGAAGTTGGTGAATTCTCCATTGACTTGTATAGAGACGGTCGCCCCCTGGTGGCCTTTTGATAGAATGCAGCTCTGAGTTACTTCCTGGTTTGCCTCATTTCAGAGGACCAGAACTCCCCACCTGAGATGAGCTGATGTCACTTGATGTATGCTAACTCCTTACTGTGTGTGTGTGTGTGTGTACGTGTTAGTGTGTGTGTGTGTGTAGTTGTGTGTGTGTGTCTTACCGGGTTGTCTGTCTTCAGTGAGATCCGAATGTCTCCGTGGATTCTGTGGAGCATCGAGTCCGTCATCGTCGGATTCTTCTTCTGTGGTTTCGTCGCCGTCGGCTCATCCTTCGCTCCGCTCTTCTCTTCTTCTTCTGCACTTATTATTTGTGTCGTTTCTGTCGCTTCGTCAGCTGTTTGTGTCGTTTGTTCTGCGCTCACTCTTTCTTTCTCTTTCTCTTTTTCTTTCTCGCTCTTTTCTTCTCTTTTACTCCTTTCTCTCCCCCTCGTCATTCTTTCCTCCTCTCCTCTTTCGTCCTTCTTCTTCTTCTCTCTTTCTGTCGCTTTCTTCGCCCCGTCTTCATCGCTCTTCTTCTCTATTCGTTCTTTCGACTTCCTCTCTTTCTCTTCGACGCTCCCTCTCTTCTTTCTCTCCTCCTCTTTCTCTTCGGCGCTCCCTCTCTTCTCTCTCTCCGCCGAACTCTTCCTCTGTTCTCTCGTCTTCATTCTTTCCACCTCTCCTTTTTCATTCTTCTCTTTTTCAGTCGCTTTCTTTGTCGTCTCTTCTTCGCTGCTCTTTTTCTCCGTCGCTGCTCTCGTTCTTTCAGATTTCCTCTCCACCTCTTTCTTCTCTTCAGCGCTCCCTCTCTTTTCTCTCTCCACCTCTTTCTCTTCGGCGCTCCCTCTCTTCTCTCTCTCCGCTGAACTCTTCCTCTGTTCTCTCGTCATCCTTCGTTCCGTCTCCTCTTTCTCGTTCTTCGTCTCTTCCTCATTCTTCTTCTTCTCTGTCGCTGCTTTCGTTCTTTCAGACTTACTCTCCACCTCCTTCTCCTCTTCGGCGCTCCCTCTCTTCTCTCTCTCCGCCGAGCTCTTCCTTTGTTCTCTCGTCATCATCTTTTCCTCCTCTCCTTTTTCGTTCTTCCTCTCTTTTTCAGTTGCTTTCTTCGTCCCGTCTTCATCGCTCTTCTTCTGTTTCTCGTCTTTGTCGTCACTCTTCTTCTCCGCCTCCTTCTCTTCGGCGCTCCCTCTCTTCTCTATCTCCTCTTTCTCTTCAGCGGTCCCCCTCTTTTCTCTTTCCGCCGAACTCTTCCTCTGTTCTCTTGTCATCATCTTTTCCTCCTCTCCTTTTTCATTTTTCCTCTCTCCTTCACTCGCTTTCTTTGTCCCGTCTTCATCGCTCTTCTTCTCCACTGGTTCAGACTTCCTCTCCTCCTCTTCAGCGCTCCCTCTCTTCTCTCTCTCCACCTCCTTCTCTTCAGCGCTCCCTCTCTTCTCTCTCTCCGCCTCCTTCGCCGAACTCTTCCTCTGTTCTCTTGTCATCATTCTCTCCTCCTCTCCTTTTTCGTTCTTCTCTTTTTCAGCCTCTTTCTTCATCTCTTCTTCGCTGCTCTTTTTCTCTGTCTCTGTCTCTGCTCTCGCTCTTTCGGATTTACTCTCCGCCTCCTTCTTCTCTTCGGCGCTCCCTCTCTTCTCTCTCTCCTCCTTCTCTTCAGCGCTCCCTCTCTTCTCTCTCTCCGCTCTCGTCATCATTCTTTCTTCCTCTCCTTTTTCGTTCTTCCTCTCTCTTTCAGTGGCTTTCTTCATCTCTTCTTCGCTGTTCTTTCTCTCCATCGCTACTCTCGTTCTTTCAGACCTCCTCTCCACCTCTTTCTCTTCAGCGCTCCCTCCCTTCTCTCTCTCCTCCTCCTCTTCGGCACTCCCTCTCTTCTCTCTCTCCTCCTCCTTGTCTTCGGCGCTCCCTCTCTTCTCTCTCTCCTCCTCCTTCTCTTCGGCACTCTCTCTCTTCTCTCTTTCTGTCTCCATCACTGAACTCTTCCTCTGTTCTCTTGTCATCATTCTGTCTTCCTCTCCTTTTTCATTCTTCTCTCTTTCCGTCGCTTTCTTCATCTTCATCTCTTCTTCACTGTTCTTTCTCTCCATCGCTGCTCTCGTTCTTTCAGACCTCCTCCCCACCTCCTTCTCTTCGGCGCTCCCTCTCTTCTCTCTTTCCGTCTCCATCACCGAACTCTTCCTCTGTTCTCTCGTCGTCATCCTTTCCACTTCGCCTGTTTCGTTTGTCCCCTCTTTCGCTTTCTTCTCCTCTTTCTCGCTTCTCTCTTTCCTGTCCTCCGTCCCTGCTCTCGTTCTTTCAGACCTCCTCTTCACCTCATCGGGTTGTTTCTCCTCTTCGGCGCTCCCTCTCTTCTCTCTCTCCGCTCTCGTCATCATTCTTTCCTCCTCTCCTTTTTCATTCTTCTTCTCCTCTCTTTCGGTGGCTTTCTTCATCTCTTCTTCGCTGTTCTTTCTCTCCATTGCTGCTCTCGTTCTTTCAGACCTCCTCTCCACCTCCTTCTCTTCGGCGCTCCCTCTCTTCTCTCTCTCCGCCTCCTTCTCTTCGGCGCTCCCTCTCTTCTCTCTCTCCGCCTCCTTCACTGAACTCTTCCTCTGTTCTCTCGTTGTCATCCTTTCCTCCTCTCCTTTTTCACTCTCCCTCTCCTCTTTCTCGCTTCTCTCTTTCTTGTCCTCCGTCCCTGCTCTCGTTCTTTCAGACCTCCTCTTCACCTCATCGGGTTGTTTCTCCTCTTCGGCGCTCCCTCCCATCTCTCTCTCCACCTCCTTCTTCTCTTCGGCGCTCCCTCTCTTCTCTCTCTCCTCCTTCTTCTCTTCGGCGCTCCCTCTCTTCTCTCTCTCTACCTCCTTCGCCGAACTCTTCCTCTGTTCTCTCATCGTCATTCTCTCCTCCTCTCCTTTTTCATTCTTCCTCTCTTTTTCTGTCCCTTTCTTCGTCTCTTCCTCGTTGTTCTTTTTCTCCGTCGCTCCTCTCGTTCTTTCAGATTTCCTCTCCACCTCCTTCTCCTCTTCGGCGCTCCCTTTCTTCTCTCTCTCCGCCGAACTCTTCCTCTGTTCTCTCGTCATCCTTTGTTCCCCCTCTCCTTTTTCGTTCTTCCTCTCTTCGCTCTTGTTCTTCATCCCGTCTTCACCACTCCTCTTTTGCTTCTTGTCTTCCTCGTCGGTCCTCTTCGGCGCTGCTGCGCTCGTTCTTTCAGATTTCCTCTCCACCTCCTCCTCCTTCTTTTCGGCGCTCCCTCTCTTCTCTCTCTCCGCCGAACTCTTCCTCTGTTCTCTCGTCGTCCTTCGTTCCGCCTCGTCTCTTTCGTTCTTCTTCTCTCTTTCTGTCGCTTTCTTCATCTCTTCCTCTTTGTCCTTTTTCTCCGTTGCCGCCGCCGCTCTCGTCCTTTCAGACTTCCTCTCCACCTCCTTCTCCTCTTCGGCGCTCCCTCTCTTCTCTCTCTCCTCTTCCTTCTTCTTCTTCTCGTCTATCGTCTTTTTATCCACCTTCTCCTCTCTCTTCTTCTTCTTCTTCTCCTCCTCCTCCGCTGCCGCCGCCGCCGTCGCCTTCACCATCGTTCCTCCCATCATCGTCTTCACTTGAACCTTCGCTCCTTGTCCGGCCGTCACTTTCACGATCTTCCCGATTATTTTCCTCTCGTCTTTCTTCACCTCGCTCTCTTTGTCTTTCGTCTTCTTCTCTTTTTCTTCTTCTTCTTCTTCTGCTGTTCCACTCCTCTTCGCCTCGTTTTCTTTCACTCTGACCGTCTTCTCCTCTCTTCTCTCCACCGTCGCTCTCTTTCCGATCATCACCTTCACGTCCGTTTTCATGCCCATCATCTTTAAGTCTTTCACCGTCGTCCTCTGAATTCCCGTCTTCCTCGTCTCCATCTTTGCTCCGTCTGCGGCGTTCCTGATAGAAAACGAACAATATTAACATCTAAAACACACTTCTGTTAACTGCTGTGTGTGTGTGTGTGTGTGTGTTTGTGTGTGTGTGTGTGTGTGTGTGTGTGTGGAGTCTTACTGAGCGCTCTTCGTCGCCTCCCTCCTCCTCACTCCTCTCTTGGCCTTCAGCAAACCTCTCAGAGATTTTAACAAACTCTCCCTCTTGGCAGCCAGACGTCGCTGTCCAAGTAAAAACACAAGTATATTATTATTCCTCCCTTCCTTCTCTCCTTCCTTCCTTCCTCCCGTCCTTCCTTCTCTCCTAATTCTCTTCCTCTTTTTGTGCTTATTCTTTTCCTTCCTTCCTCCCTCCCTCCTTACTCCTTTCCTTTCTTCCTCCCGTCCTTCCTTCCTTCCTCCTCTCCTAATTTCCTTCCTCTTTTTGTCCTTGTTCCTTTCCTTCCTTCCTTCCCTCCTTACTCCTTTCCTTCCTTCCTCCCTTCTCTCCTTCCTTCCTCCCTCCTTTCCTTCCTCCTTTCCTTCCTCCCGTCCTTCCTTCCTCCTTTCCTTCCTCCGTACCTTCCTCCCGTCCTTCCTTCCTCCCTCCCTCCTTACTACTTTCCTTCCTTCCTTCCTCCCTCTCTCCTTCCTTCCTTTGTTCGTATCCCAGAAATTTCTAGAAAACAAAGAGACGACTTTGAACGAATCTCACCTCCTCGTCCGCATCACTTCCTCCTTCTTTCTCCTCCGTCTTCTCTTTCATCCTTTCTTCTTCTTCCTCTCCTTCCTCTTCCTCCTCTTCTTCTTCCTCCGCTCTCCTCGTCTTCGTCCCTTCGCTCTCCGACAACGACCTCTTCCTCTTCGTCTCCTCTTTCTTCCCCACAGCATCGTCGTCCTCCCTCTTCCTCTTCGCTCCCCTATCCTCCTCTTCCTCTTTCTCCCTTTCTCTCGCTCTTATCTCTCTCCTCATCGTCCTGTCGTTGTTGACTTGTTTCTTTCTCTCTATCTCTTCCTCCTCTTTCCGTTCCTCCTTCTCAGATCCTCTCGTCCTCATCCTCTGGTTCTCCTCCGTCGCTTCTTCTTTCTTTCCGTCTTCCTGCTTCGTTTTCTTCCTCTCTACTTTCTCCTCTTCCTCTTTCTTCCCCTCTGCTTTCTCCTCTCCTCTCTTTCTCTTCAGTCCTTGGGTCTCCGTAGACTCTTCTTCTTTTTCTTCTTCCTCCTCCTCCTCCTCTTCCTCTTCTTCTTCCGTCTTCTTCGATCTTCTACTTCTGTCGTTCTTGGCTTTAAAAGAACAAACAGTTTAATCGTCTTAAACTTCTTTTTTTTTGATTAATCTTTAACCCTCCTGTTGTCCTCAGGTCAAGGGAGGAAGGGAGGAAGGGAAGAAGGAAGGAAGGAAGGAAGGGAAGAAGGAAGGAAGGAAGGAAGGAAGGAGGGAGGAAAAGAGGAAGGAAGGAAGGAAGGAAGGAAAGAAGGAAAGAAGGAGGGAGGAAAAGAGGAAGGAAGGAAGGAAGGGAGGAAGGAAGGAAGGAAGGAGGGAGGAAAAGAGGAAGGAAGGAAGGAAGGAAGGAAAGAAGGAAGGAAGGAGGGAGGAAAAGAGGAAGGAAAGAAGGAGGGAGGAAAAGAGGAAGGAAGGAAGGAGGGAGGGAGGGAGGAAGGAGGAAGGAAATGAGGAAGGAAGGGAGGAAGGGAGGAAAGAAGGACGGAAGGAAGGAAGGAAGGAAGAAGGAAGGGAGGAAGGAGGGAGGAAAAGATGAAGGAAGGAAGGAGTGAGGGAGGGAGGAAAAGAGGAAGGAAGTAAGGAGGGAGGGAGGAAAGAGGAAGGAAGGGAGGAAGGAAGTAAGGAGGGAGGAAAAGACAAAAAGGAAGGAGGGAGTGAGGGAGGGAGGAAAAGAGGAAGGAAGGAAGGAGAGAAGGAAGCAAGTAAGGAGAGAAGGAAGGAAGTGAGGGAGGAAAGAAAGAGGGAAGGAGTGGATGAACAAAGGACTAATTAAAAATATAAAAGGTAATAAAGGTAGGGGGAGGAAAGACAGAGAGAAAGAGGGAGGACAGACTGAAGGAGGAAGGAAGGAAAGAAGGAACAGTCAAAAGAGAGATGGGGTCAATTTGACCCGGGAGGACGACAGGAGCAGTCTGCGTGTGTTTGAGTTACCTGAAGGAGAGACGGGACGACTATCAGCTGTTTTCTTCTTCTGCTGTTCATCATCGACCTGAAAAACAAGTTACAACAAACAAATAAATAAATAAATAAATAATAATTAGCAACGTAACACAAAGTTCTTAAAACACAACGCTGTCAAAACTCTCATGAATCTGAAAAGAGGAAACAGCAAAGGTAGAAAAAAAAAGTAAAAAATCGGAAAATAAAAAGATAATTAAATATAATAAATAATTAGTAAAATGAAGACGTAAAAAATGTCTGTTAATCTTCCTCTATAAACCCGTTCATTATTATTTTTAATAGTCAAATTACATCTGAATATTAAATGCTAAAATTTTGTCTATTATTAATATTTATGACGTACTTACACAAAACGTGGTAATTTTACGTTCTGTCCACTAGAGGGCATCACAACAAGCTAAAACGTTCAGCTAGCTACTAAATACTAAGCTGAGGCACAAATTAACAACGTGAACTTTAAAGAGCGTTTTTAATCTCAACAAAAAATGTAAAAAAATCGGAATAAAAAGATAATACAAGATAATAAATTAATAATAAAATAAAGTGATTAAAGTCAGAAATGTGAACCCACTCTAATTGAATTCATTTTTATTTTTAATAGACAAAATTTGAGCATATATAATTTGACTATTATTAATATTTATGTTATATTTATACACAGGTTGTCAGCATGGTGTTATTTCACGTTCTGTCCACTAGAGGGCATCACAACAAGCTAAAACGTTGAGCTAGCTGCGAATAACTAAACTAAGGCACAAATTAACAACGTGAACTTTAAAGAGCATTTTTAATCTCAACATCTCTCTCATTCCTCTCCTCATCGTTGTTTCCTCTTTCAATGAACTGAACAAAAACTGCCTAAACTGAAACAAGATAAAAGTGCTCCGTTTACTGCGTTAATTAGTCAGATTTAGTTTTATAGCTTCACTCGTACGTCCGCATTTCAAATATCCGATACTTGTTTTTTTTTTGTTTTTTTTTTTACAGTTTATTGTTATAGATCAAAAACTCTTCCAACATAGCGCTTCGTAAGTTACGTTAGCGCTCTGATCGTGATCGTCAAACTCCGAAAAATGTTATTGTTGAGACGGGACAAAAGCGAGGTGAGATTTGGTAACGTTAGCTAACACGTTTATATAAAAATACACACTGAAATAGTAATTTCAGCTTTCAATTGTTTTTGAGGTTTTTTTTTTAAAATAGTTTGAATTATATTTGAATACCGAATATTCTTTAAAACAACCGTAATTATTATTATTAGGTAATTAATTAAGAAAATCGTTATTTATTCAGTCAGTTATTGATCAGTTAGTGTCGTCACCTTGGACTCGGATGCTCTGCTCCTCGTTGTTCGGCTCGTCGTCGTCGTCGTATCTTCAGTTTTTGTCTCCGGAGCCTCGCCGGAGCTTCGCGTTCTCCTCTCGGACGTGACGTCGCCGGTCGCCGTGGAAACGGGTTTAACGTCCGCAGGTTTCGGTTTGTCAGCTCTGGAGCGAGTTCTTGTTTCCGTCGTGTCTGATGTCGACTGAGGAGACAAAACATATCTCTTTAAGTCTTTAATAATTATAATAATACATTTTATTTGTGACGTACTTTAACATTTGATACGAACGTCATTAAGCTACGAGGTAAAAGCATCAAAATAATAAAGATACAAGATTTAAAAAACTAACGTAAAACAGCATAAAAATAAGAGCAGAAAAACAGAAACCATCGAAGTTAATTAAAAGTCAAAAAAGTTTCTACTAAAATCAAAAGTTTTAAGTCTTTTTTCGAGGCTTTCAGCAGTCTGTGGCGCCCTCTGCTGGTCAGTGAGGGAATTACACAGACGAGGGGCGACAGTCTGACCATTAGGGAAACAGCAGCGGAAGTCAACAGTTGTTTAAGTTTCATACTTGAGCTTCTGAAATGTGTTTAAGACCATGAGAAGCCTCAGAAAGCTCCAGAAAAAAAGGCAGTTGAGTTGAGATCGTTTTGTCAATATTAGGGCTGTCAGCGTTAACGCGTTAATCGCGATCAGATTAATGCAATCCATAACGCGTTTTTTTTTTAAATCACATTTTAATGTTGCAAGCCTTTTTGTCCCTTCTACTCCCCCGTAGACAGCTCCTCTAGCTGTAGCGCTATGCTTTGAAGTGGCCTCCTGCAGTAAACCTACCGCGCTGATGGAAAGTAAGAGAGCTACTGGACTTTTGAACGGCTTGTTTAACTTTAAAACACTTCCAGACGCTTCAGTTGACAAGTCAAAAGTAAAATGCAACCTGTGTCAAACGGAGTTTAACTACCACCGGAGTACGTGGAGTTTGAGTTAGCACCTCCACGCTAAACACCCAGGTGCAGCCAAGCCAGCCTCAGCTCCACCAAAGGACCATTTTGGAGTGTGGGAGTCGCAGCAGAGCCGTGATTGATTCCCAGTTAAGACACTCTGGTAAGAAATGCTTTACATTATGGGCTTAAAACTGCCTTCAAATGGAAAATAACAGGATTTTAAACATGCAATTCAAAATGTGATTAATCGCGATTAACTATGGAATCGTGATTAAGAAAATTAATCGTTTGACAGCCCTAGTCAAAAGATAAAAAAACATCATAAAAACGTTTAACTTCAAGAACATTGAGAGCAGCACCAGTAAAACCAGTCGGATGTCAGCAGGTCATTTAATTAAACTTTTCTCACCTTGTTTTTGCTCTCTGCAGATGTTTCAGGATCTCGAGCTGCTCTGCTCCTGGTTGTCGTGGCGACGGCGCTCTCGGTGGTGGATACGTCTCTGGAAACCTTTTCAGGCGTCTGTTTGGAATCTGTCGGTTTCTCCGCAGTGATCCTCGATGAAGATCTCGTCGGAGTTTTAGAAGCAGAAGAAGAAGAAGAAGAAGAAGCAGCTTCCTGTTTATTACTTGTGAGTCTGCTCGGAGTGTTTCTGCCAGAAGCCGGTTTGCTGTCGGGCTTCGTAGTGGTGGTTTTACTGGAAGTCGAAGTCGATCTACTGGGAGTCGAAGTCGATCTAGAAGGAGTCGAAGTCGATCTAGAAGGAGTCGAAGTCGATCTAGAAGGAGTCGAAGTCGACCTAGAGGGAGTCGAAGTCGATCTACTGGGAGTCGAAGTCGATCTACTGGGTGTCGAAGTCGGTTTGTTGGGAGTCGAAGTCGGTCTAGAAGGAGTCGAAGTCGGTTTGTTGGGAGTCGAAGTCGATCTAGAAGGAGTCGAAGTCGGCCTCGCTCCTCTTGACGGACTCTGGATGCCGGTCCTGTTTGGAAACTGAGCAGACAACACAACCAGAAGTTAGCTGAATATAAAAGACGGGATTTTAATCTGGAAGTCAGATCAACACAGACTCCTGCAGTGTGTAGCATTAATGTTGCTATGGTAACGAAACTACTGTTTCTGTCTGTACCAGGCGCGGAGTTCCTGTCCTCTGAAATGAGGCCAACCAGGAAGTAACTTAGAGCTGCATTCTATCAAAAGGCCACCAGGGGGCGACCGTCTCTATACAAGTCAATGGAGAATTCACCAACTTCTCACTTGATTTCTAACCTCAGTAAACGTTTTCAAAATGTGTTTATGGTCTCAATCGCTAGTTTAAAGCCTTCTTCAATGCAGTATGATGTTCATTTGGGACATTTTGGCCTCCCTGATTTTATATGTGACGATAAAGCAGGGTATGCATTAGGGCGTGGCTACGTCCTGATTGACAGGTTGATTGACCAATGTCCTCGAGATCCAGCCCTCGTAACCATAGCAACCTCCCCGCTCCCCCCATGGCTCCGCCTCATGCCCATATAAGTAGAATCCGTGTTTTTATGTGTGTGTGTGTGTGTGTTTGAGTCTCAAGTCATAAACATCTTCATCAACCCCTAAAGTCGTGTTTCTGCCTCTGAAGGTCCTAACCCTAACCTCACCACCCTGAACATGTTTCACCTTTTTCTGACATTTTATTTTGAAGGATCAAACAACTTAAATCGACTCATTGATAAAACACGTCATCCTTTAACATCTGAACTAAACTCAAACTGATGAGGAGCCGTTAGATTGACTGACTTTGAGCGAGATGCCGATCCGAGGCGTGTGCTGGATCTCCCACATTCCCTCCTCGAAGCCTCGGATACGAACGCCGCTGCCGTACTTCTTCTTGTTCTTGGCGAAGGGAACGACGTTCTCCGGCGGGAGGGTTCCTCTGAGAGAACGGAGGAACGACAGCAACAGAACACACCGCAGTTAAAATCCATTCAGAAATTAAACACAGGAAGTGATGTCACTGAGCAGCGTGTACGTACATCTGGTGCGTCCCAAAGAAGTAGACGGGAACTCTCCTCCTGTAGCCTTTATCGGACTCACAGACCTGAAGAACACAGAGAGTCATCAGAGTGTGTGTGAGTGTGTTTTTCAGTGACTCTGTGTGTATGTGTGTGTATGTGCATATATGTGTGTGTGTGTGTGTGCGTACTCTAGCAGGCCAGTGGAGGAAGTGTGTGTGTGTGTGTGTATGTGTGTATGTGTATATGTGTGTGTGTGTGTGTGTGTGTGTGTGTGTATGTGTATATATGTATGTGTGTGTGTGTGTGGGGGTACTCTAGCAGGCCAGTGGGGGAAGTGTGTGTGTGTGTGTGTGTGTATGTGTGTGTATGTGTATGTGTACCCTAGCAGGCCAGTGGGGGAAGTGTGTGTGTATGTATATGTGTGTGTGTGTGTGCGTGTGTGCGCATGCTCTAGCAGGCCAGTGGAGGAAGTGGAGGAAGTGTGTGTGTGCGCGCGAGTGTGTGCGTACTCTAGCAGACCAGTGGAGGAAGTGCGTGTGTATGTATATATGTGTGTGTGTGTGTGTGCGTACTCTAGCAGGCCAGTGGGGAAAGTGTGTGTATAGTATATGTGTGTGTGTGCGTGTATATGTGTGTATATGTGTGCGTACCCTAGCAGGCCAGTGGGGGAATTGTGTGTTTGTGTGTGTGTGTGTGTGTGTGTGTATATATGTGTATATGTGTATATATGTGTGTGTGTGTGTGTGTGTGTATGTGTGCGTACCCTAGCAGGCCAGTGGGGGAAGCCCTTCATCTTGGCGAACACCAGGTCTCCTGCTTTGAAGTCGGCCATCGTGCTGCTGCGTCACAGCTCGACCACACGGAGGGAATCGAACCGGCGACCTTTGCTGCACCGGTCAGCCTGCGAGAGGAAACACACACACACACACACACACACACACAGACTCACTAAACAGCAACAAACATTAACCTTTACACAAGAACAGAAGCTTCCTCTTGTGTCTGCTTGTGAGAGAATATTGTGACTTTTATGAGAAAGTAAAATTGTAAAGTTTTATCACTGATGAGCTGTTACTGCTGTATTTTTTATATATATTATAATTTTTTACTGTAGTATGCTGTACAGATAAATAAAAAGCAAAGCAGCGGAGTTCAGAGGAGCTGATTCAGTGTGTTGATCAGAAGTATTTAAGAGGGAATTTGATTCTAAAAAGACAGTAAATGTGTCACTTGATATGACTAAATGCTGAATAAAAGCTTCACATCTACTTTTAAATGCATCTTTTTAATGATATTTAACAGGAGGAATGATCACAGGGAGGAATCCTGTCAGTGCTTACATGGACCACCTGATTGATGTAACGCATACTAGGAAAAATAAGAAGTATATAAAAAAGGTAAAAGCAGGTTTTTAACATCAGTTTCCGCCCTGACAGTAATATCAAAAGTGTTGCATCATCCTGTGTGGTGTGAAGTGAAGCCGTATCTGTCAGCAGTTTCGCTTTTAGCAGCATGTTCAGCCTCATTGTTTACAAATACAGACATGTTAGCAACAGGAGCTAACCTCAGCTAGCAGCATGTTAGACTCATTGTTTACATGTTAGCAACGGGAGCTAACCTCAGCTAGCAGCAGGCAGTTTAACCTTTATAAAGTTATTCAGCTTTAATTTAAGATGTTATTACTTTACTGACCGGTGACCCAATGATGATGAGCCTCTGTAACCCAGCTATGAGCCTCTGTTACCCAGCTATGAGCCTCTGGGAGTGTGTAACCTACTAAACGTGTCTCGGTACCGGAGGTTGCTGCTGCTGTTACTAAGCTACGTCGCCATGTTGGTCGCTATGTTGGCTCGTGTCACGTGACGCAATGCGCTTTTCCCGCCGGTGGTTGGTGGGACGTACCAATGAGCTCTGTGTGGACTGTACCATCTGAGCGGGGAAATTGGAGGGATAAATCATAATTTTCACGACTGTTTAACATTT
This sequence comes from Scomber japonicus, assembly GCF_027409825.1. Taxonomy (NCBI): domain Eukaryota; kingdom Metazoa; phylum Chordata; class Actinopteri; order Scombriformes; family Scombridae; genus Scomber; species Scomber japonicus. The sequence goes on along the minus strand of NC_070599.1, from coordinate 26,772,109 downwards.
CCGAGGCATACTAAAGCGTTTTAAAGAACGGCCATAGACTGTTTAGACTGAACGGGAGTCAAGTTCATCTTTAACTTTATCTTTTGTTGAATGTTAACTTTTCTTCAGGACCAGAGTTCAAAAATGTCATTAACAAGACCATCAAAACAAACAATTTTTTTCTCCAGACGTATTTTCAAGCTAGTTTTTAAAAAATATTATTCGTACAAATTAATTTCATACCAAATGAAAATGAATGGGTGTCATTGGCTGTTAAAGTAGACAGAATATAATTTTAAAAAACAAACAAAAAACAATACAGCATAATTAGGTAATTTAAAATAAGCTTTATGTTTTGTAGAGTTAGGCTTACACATAATGTCGTAACTTGCTGAAAATTTCTTCACCCAATTTCACATTTTAGCGTGTTAAATAAAGTGAAATTTGGGATGAAATGAAAAATGCCTGTTTAACAATTTTAGATTACACCCTAACCCTCCTGTCATACTGTGCAACTATTAAACTATCGGCCTAGCTGTCATATTTTCTTTCTTGTAAAACAAAATATGTGCTTCTGTAGGCTTGAATCAACCAATTTCAATCAACATCATGACATCGACCCATCAATCAATCTTGACTTTTAGTGCTACAGAGCTAACATTATATCCTGCTTCCAGTTTGTTCGGTTTCACTCAGAAATACGTCATAATACGGAAGTTAGATACTGTTTCATCTAAATAGGTTTGGTATATTTATTTAAAACAGTTTAACATTGCTGAAATTAATTGAATACAAATATTTTCCAAAAAATGTATCAAGAATTTATTGGATATAGCTAACAGGCTAATTCAACCTTAACATTTCACAGGGCTGGGTATCATTTCAAAACTTGTGATACAAAAGGATGATACAATAACTTTCTTTACTGACACCAAAATTACACTTTTATATGATAACTCACTTTGAAAAACATGTCTTCTGATCAAAAGTTCTTAAATGTGTTGTCTGAACACGAGCAGCATTAAGACAAAATAAAGTCAAATATCCGCAAATTTTAAATTTAAATTAGGAACTATCTTTTGATAGTTAAGCAAGTTAAAGACTCTAATAAGGTTTTCTTTGCCAGTTTTCGGTACGGTAACAATGATGATACTGTAGGACAAACTTTGATAAGTACCAAAAAAACTCATAGAATTTACATAGTTATTTTAATGTCTGATAATTTCTGTCAGTGTCATACTCTTCGTCAGTATGCATATTTTAGAAGCACAGTTTATACACTTCTGGGACATTCACTGTTTATTCCACCATATATTTTGGCCTTTAACCTCATATTCTCATTTGTTTTCTGGTTCAACGTCTCTAAAATGAGGCGCCAACAGTAAAGAGATCAGAGGCTCAGTGTAAGCCAAGCCAACGTTCACCCTCAGGACATTGTGAGGCACTTTGGTTGAAATCCTCCATCAAACAGCAGACATACATTATTGAGGATCAAACTGTCCATAGGCACAGCGCCAACTCCACTCAAACATAAAGCAACATGAAATTGCTTTTTAATCGCTGCCACTGTCACTGTCGTCATCGTCGTCCTCCTCTTCTTCTTCTCCTCCTCCTTCCTCCTTTTTCTCAGATTCCTCTACAAGTCCTGAGAAGAAGTCGTTTTCTCCGTGGGCTTTCTTGGTGAGAGACTTCATCCGTCCGTCTTTCTTCTTCCTCTTTCGGTATTCGTTGACAGTTGTGTTGGGTAAAGTGGAAATGTCCCAGAACTTGATGAGCTGGTCGTGGCCACAGCTGACCAGGAAGCGGGAGTCCCAGGACTTGACGAGCTCTTCGATGGGCTCGCCAACGTGCTGTCCGATGCAGCCGATGACCCGGTTAGGAAGGAGGTTGATGGCCCTGATGGAGAACAGACAACATGTTAGTAACTTGTCAGATGGTGAGAAGCACCAAGAGCAAGCCAGGAATGAGGAAGAGAAACAAATACCAGACAGATGTAACCTCTATTGGTTTGTTGACCTGAGATCTTGGCTTTGGTAGGCAGTAGTTTTGGACCTTTGGGGTAGACCATCAAAAACCCAACTCACCGAATGTACCCGTCCATGGAGGCAGTGCACATGATGTTGTCGGTGATTGGGGCGATACAGTCCACCGACTCGGCCTTGATGGCGAAGCGGTCACTGGTGGCTCCGAATCCGTTCCAGTTGAAGATGTAGATGGTACCCTCGCTGGAGCCGCAAACCACCTTCTTTCCCCGTTTCATCAGCGCCACCGACGTCAGATCGCCACTCTGGCCCTCCGACAGCAACTCGAACCGCCGCCTCTTGATGTTGAAGACGCCCATGGTACTGTCTCCACTGAATCATGATTACAGCAGAACAAATTAGAGCTCAGATTTAAGAAAACAGTGTTAGAAATGTCTACTTTTTGGTGGATTAAAGGACACTCTGACATGCAAGGTCTGAGAAGCTACAATACAAAGAAACACTGAAGGTTGTCAAAGTCATCATGTGAATTTCAGCTTGCGGTTTGACAACCAATACTGAAACCTCTACTGTTAAAGTGACGGTTCCTGCTTACAACTCAAATGTTTTGTGTGATTGACAAATTTCAAGTAAGTTTTAAGTTTCTCCTCATTAATTTCCAAATCACCTTGAGATTTAATAGAAAACAACAGCAGCCTCAGAGGAAGGGAATCATTCTAAAAACTGATAATATGCTTTGTTACAGTAAGTAAAATGACCATGTGTGTTTAATGGGATTAAAAATAATGAAGAAACATTGGTATAATCCTTTAACTACAAACAAAGAGAACCCTGTTACTCAATAGTAATTATCCAATGGTCACAGCAAACAAGGCTTTTCATTTATTATATATTATTACAGTTATTACCTGGCAGTAAGTAGGATCCTCTTGGCCTGGTCCACAGCGATGTCACTGATGTAATCCTCATGTTGTTTCTCCTCCATGATGGACGTACCTTTCCTCATGTCCCACACCTTCACAAACAAAGAGAAAAAACAATGAGACAGTTATTATCTTGAAGGTTGAAATGATGAAAAACAAAAGGCACTTTGACACCAATGTCTACAATTATGGATAGGTAATACTCTACAATTTTGGCAGAATTGTATGAGAAGGTGATCGACTGCAAACTGTGATTGTGATGTACAAGTTCAGGAATTAGAAAAAATGCAAACGAAGGATAACAACTGCCAACGAAGAGTCATATGTAATCAGTTCCTTGGATAAGTATAACTGCATATCACAGAAACAACTATATTTCAATGCTAATTCCTTGCTGAATGTGTGCAGCAACGACATAAGTTACCACGACTAGATCACAAGTGGTCTGATTTGACCATTTCATGAGGAAAAGTTCATTGTGGAGATTTCGTGTTACTCATTACATTTCATTCATTACTGTTCTGATGACGATACCATTGGCCCATTCCAGAATTGCGGGTGCATTTCAAGTATTAAAACAAGCCAAAAAGTAGGAATGATATTTACAATCAAACTCTCTTTATACTTATAGAACACACAACAATGTAATAACCAAAAGATCTGTCAACTCTGTTAGAGACAAAAGTCAAATATATACAGTCAACAAATGCAATACAATTTAAAAACATCTATTAATTCAACTTTAAGTCTAATAAGATAGAGACTCTTATGTTTTGAAGTAAAAATATAAACCCGTTTAACTGACAAGTTGCCAAGATGGTGTACCATTTTCTCTCTGGAAAAGCAGCAGGTAGCAGGTACTATGCGTAATGGAAACGCAAAAAAACCTAGTGGAGTTGGGCCGAGCAGTGCTAGAACTGTATAATGGACCAGATTGGATCAGTCTGAACCCTAAATTTGATCTCAGCACCCCTAAAAATAAATAAATTATGGGTTTTTTTAACCTAAAAAATATTTTATACAACTTTATTTTTGCAAGCCCGTCTATTAGAGATGGGACAAACACTATGCTACAGGTTCAAATGGTTTTATTTGAACAGGCTTAATTCTGTCATTAATATATAATCTCTCCCTCAGGGTTCATTAACTATCTCAGGGCCCTCTCTGTAGAAATATGTGATTGTTTATTCTGAACCATTGTTATTATACACTATAGTAGACCACTCTAATGTGTATTAATATGTTTTGTTGTAATGTACGTTATCTAGTGAGATGAGTAGTTTAGCAGAGGGTTTGAACACTTGCAGGTTATTGTATGTCACATTCTCATTAGGAGCTGAGCCTCTCTAAAGGTCTGATCCTAGAACCACCCCTAGTCTGAACCATTAAAACACCAGCTTGGACCATTAACAGACAAGCTGAAGCATTAAGACCAAACTGGACCATTGAAAGACTAAACTGGACCATTGAAAGACCAAACTGGACCATTAAAAGACTAAACTGGACCACTGAAAGACCAAACTGGACCATTATCTGATCCCACTTGGGTGTTATAGATAAGACCAGCTTTAGGACCCTCTCTGGTGTCTGTGCAGACCTTCAGGGTTCCTCCATCGTCTCCGGTCGCCAGGATGTTCTGGTCCACCAGCAGCAGGCTGTTGATGGGAGCTCCGTGGGCCCCTCGGATCCTGGTGACCAGCTGTCCCCTCTCCACGTCCAGCAGGTGGACGGCCTTGTCCCTGGAGACGCTGTACAGCTGGAGCCCGTCTGCAGAGAAACGCACCTGCCTGCAAGACTTCATGTGGTGTCCGGACGACCACAGCTCCTTGGTCTCCCCCTCCGTGCAGGAGTAGGAGAAGGCGTACACGTCCCCGTCCACGTCCCCGCACACCAGCATGTCCCTGCTCGGGTGCACAGCCACCGTGTTGGCGAACGCCTCCAGCTGGATGTCCGGTGGTGTCTCTGTGATCTTTGGCCCGGCTGGCTCTCCTCCATCCTCATCTTCATCCCCATCCTCATCTGGGTCCGTTTCTGCCTCTTTGCTGGTCCCTGGAGCTTCTGTTTGGTCCGTTTCTGGAGGATCTGCTTCAGTGAGAGCTGGATCAACGTGTTCAGCGGGAGCTGCCATGTTGTTGTGTTTCTTACTTCTTCTACCACTGAAGTGTGGCAGTTTACTGATGAAAACCGGCCATACCGCCCTCTAGTGGACTGTTTAAACATTACACTCAAGTACAAAATTAATAGGTTGGCTTTACCCCTGCTGAAAAAAACAGCTTCAAATAGGTTAAGATGGTAGCTGGTCTTAGGCTGGTTTACCAGGCTGGTCTTGCTGGTTTGTCAGTGGCCAGCTTGGTGTGGCTGGTCAGACCAGCACAACCCAGCTGGTAAGATGGTCAAGCCATCAAACCACCTTAACCATCTTGTCTGACTGACCAGGATTGATTGGTCAGCAAAAGCAAGGCAAGGCTGATAATAGTTTCTGTTTCCAGTGAGGAGGAAAAAGGAAGTAATGAAATTGATGTATTTCTAATTCATTCATTTAAAGCAGAGATGACAAACCAATAGCACCCCCAAGTGGCCATTACACCAAACTTCAAGCAAAGTAACTGACAAGGTGCTGTACACCTCATAAAACAATGCACTTCCTTCTATTTGAAAATACATGAAACTATATATTTTTTAACTGTTTTAAAAAAGAAAAAAAGATATATATCTTCAAAGGGAACCAACAGGCTTAGAGCAGACAGGGTGTAAGGAGTAAAGTATCAAGAGAAGGACAAACACATAATTGGATTACATCTTTTAATGGAAATTGCAGACAATAACAACATAGGTTCACCATTTAAGCAAAAACTGTCATAATATAGTTTAAAGTGATCAAACCCTTGACCCTAAAAGGAAAGAATGACCAAAACGACCTGATTAATGCAGAAATTATTTAAAATAAGGCAGTAAAAAGTATAAAGGATGAACAAATGGAAGAAATTAAACCAATTATCTTCCTCTCATCATTTTCACCTCCTACATCTATGATTCTTTTTCTTTCTTTTTTGACTCCTGCTATTTTAATTGAACTTTTAGTTATATATTCTTCAACACCTTCACTTCCTTTTCTTTACCACACCTGTCTTTTCTTTTTGTCTTCCTGACCTTCTTTACTTTGATGCCTTGATCGATTCTCTTCTTCCTCTACCTTTTCCCTCTGGAATGTCCTTTTGTGCTCAGTTCTTCTGTTCCTTTCTCAGTTATCCTGCTCTTCGCCTCTCAAAGCATCACGGAGTCTTCTCCAGAACTCGGGCCTCCTCTCCTCCTCAAGAGGCCACTCCAGGTAGGTGGTGGAGTTCATGAGCTTGCGCAATTTGTAGAAACGTTTCGGGATGTCGTCTGTGGCCAGCGGTTCCAGCAAGATCAAGATGGCTGCATTCCCGTCGGCAGTCCCATCGAAAAGTCGAAAATGGGAGAAATCCAATTCGTAGCGGCACCAATCAGAGCGGACGAAGTTCTCAGAGAGGATGAATATGGTCCGCCGGCTGCGCTCCATGGCACTCATGATGTTGTCCATAATCCAGTGTCCAGGGAGGAAGTCTCTTTTGTGGAGGCACAGGGACAGAGGCTGGGAGTTTCTGGGGTTCGTAGCATCGTCATTATTCTCCCTGAAACCAGGGAAACCATGAAGCAGGTTATATTTCCCACAGGTTGAGACTGTATTTATGCCAGGTAGGGTTCTGGGAGATACTCTGACCTCTGCAAACCTACAAACTTCAGATTTTTCCTGTTTGTACAACTGAACATGAACACTTTTCCCATTTTTCTGATGTTTTTTAGACCAAATGATTAATCAATTATTCAAGAAAATAAATAGTGGAGTAATCGATAAGGGGGGAAAAAATCATGATTTCCCTAAAGGCAGTGAATAAATAACAGACAGACTAATTGTACTTGTACTGAAAATGTAATAATGTTGAGAAGTGTTACAAAAATGTCTGGCAATACCTTGTTTCCTCCAGCTCTGGTACCAAGAAGTCCTCCACCCATCTAGCGTCTCTCTCACTGTATGAAACAAAGGCATCGAAGCATACCAACGCCTCTGAATCTGCTTGATTTCTGCGTTGCTGTCGGGAGCTCCGCTTGGCCTTCAGCCACGACCACGTCATCTTCAGGTACCAAAACGCGTGGAGGCGCCACAGCACGACACACACCAGACATCCGACAAACAGCGCCACCACACAGCACACGGACACAAACAAAACCCGATGGCAGTAGGCAATAGTGAGGTGGACTTGACTCACTATCTCCCCCCGCAGGTGGAAAGGAGCGTCACACACATAGTTCTCCTTTCTATCTGTTAAATGCACATCTCCAGCTCCTTTGATGTCCGACTGGAGGAAAGCCACAAAGTCACAGGAGCAGACAAACTTGTTCTGACCGGCCTGGAGGTTCTGCAGTCGCTCATATGCCTGAAGGTCTACGCGGCTGAACATGTTCAGGGTGTTAGACTGAGGAAGAAGAAGAAGAACAGGGAGAGGTCACACAGGAAATACACAGCTTTGGAAGAAGAAAAATGAGAGGTGTATGTTTCATACCTGTATAGTTAGTGATTGCAGATTGGGGAACAACCATCCGTGAGGCAGCGTCAGAAACTTGTTCCCTGAGAGGTGGAGCTCTCTCAGGGCGGGCAGGAACAGAGTGAAGTCTTTGAGATCATTGTTGCTCAGATCCAGCACCTGAACACAATGAAATATGGGGTTAAAGTGTTTTACCAATATATGTATTTGCCGTCATGGTGGCATACGGTCCTCTGGCCATACCTCCAGAGTTATGGGTAGACATGGGGTGACGGTGCGCAGTTTGACCCTGGAGATGTTGAGGTATCGCAGGGTAGAGGGCCAGGTGCAGCCCTGTGGCATGGAGCTGTAGACATTCCTGCTGACATCCAGGTGGGTCAGTTTGGAGAGTTTCGCAACCAGTCGGCTCACTAAGGACAAAGACTGGACATAGACATGTCTTCAGACAGCGGGCAATTTCTTCTTCAAAAACAAAGCATGACTCTGATTTTACATGAGATGATCAGGTTATTCTCCAGCAGTACAACTCAGCTTGTGAAAATAGTCGTATCATGTCTCCTGTGTCTCTGGAGGAGCTTTGTCAATTCTGAGAAAATCATTGGGCCTCCTGTAAGAATATTTAAATATTCTTATCCTAAAACAAAAAACTGAATTAGTTGCTGCTAACTAATTTTAATTCAATAATAATTAAAAACGTTTGCAGGATTGGTTGTCATTTGACGTGCAGTTTGAGGTCATGAAGTCTGATAAATTACATCTTGGTCAGCTGTCTTGCAGTTTCAGCCGTTTCACATCTGATTTCCCATCATAAACAACATGCCTGTGTTGTGTGAGCTCCACTTTGTGGCCACTCATCTGATCCATACAGTGTGGGCGTTAAAGTTGGAGGTTCAGATTCTGTAGACAGGCTGATACAATGTGTACTGCAAGTTCACATAATGTACAACATCGGGAAAAAAACAGTCTATACACAGCTTAAGTCTCATTAGTACCTTCAGAGCGTTTCTGCTGATGTTTAACACTCGGAGGTCTTTCATAGAACCGTCTCCGTTGCACAGTGTCTCCTCCAGAGTCAAATCGGTCAGCAGGTTGTCAGACAGGTCCAAGTACTGCATGTTCATCAGCAGGCGGGACGTGTTACAGGGCATCACAAACACCTGATGGGAGAAGTCAGGCTAAGCAAATGGAGCTCGGAGAGTTGGAATACATTGATTTCATTCATTTGTTTTGTTGATAAGAGAACCTGGTCATATCTGATGGTGAATAAACAAGAGTTGCTGTGCACTTTAGAACCCAAACTTATATTATTACCTCAAAAGACTTTTGAGTTTGTGAGTTTGGTGTTAAAGTTTCCAAAAATCTGAGGTATAACTGGAATACCTAACCTTGAAATATCTTAAAATTGACATTACTTACATATTTAAATGTTTCATTTTTCATTTTGTGAAGAAAAGTGTAAAAAAAAAAATGTTTAAAGATTAAAGTCAGACTTTCATCTTCAACTCAGAACAATGAGAAATTATTCAAGACTGCAGTCAGTATTTATTGGCCTAAATTCTTGACTTTTATCTCACAAACCTGACACTGATGTCTAATTCTACTTTGACAATTAATTTATAAAATGTTTGGCTTCTGGCTCAGCTAACTGTTATCAGCCATATTTCACACATTTGTGACCAACGTCTTGTTCTTTACCCCGCAGTTAATGACGGACACCTTCCTGGGGTACTGCAGCAGGTACTTCAGGTTAAAGAATGAGACAAACTTAAAGACATCCAGCACCACGGCGTCTCGTAAGTAGAACTCATCCACACTTTTATGATCAGTCCATTTGGCGCTCTCCCACCTGACACCAGCCGGAAAACAAAACACAGAAAGATTTTTAACCCTTGTGTCGTCCTCCCGGGTCAAATTGACCCCGTCTGTTTTGACTGTTCCTTCTTTCCTCCCTTCCTTCTTTCCGTCTGTCCTTCCTTCCTTCCTTCCATCTGTTCTTCCTTCTTCCTCCCTTCCACCCTTCCTCCCTCCCTCCTTCCTTGTTTCCTCCCCCCTCCTTCTTCCTCCCTCCCTTCCTCCTTTCTTCCTTCCTTTTCTTTCCTTTCCTTCCCCCTCCCTTCTTTCCTCTGTCCTTCTTTCCTTCCTTCCTCCTTTCCTTCCTTCTTCCTCCCTTCCACCCTTCCCCCCTCCCTCCTTTGCTTCCTTCTTCATCCCTTCCTTCCTCCTTTCCTTCCTTCCTTGACTTGAGGACAACAGGAGGGTTAAGGCAGTTTTAATCCTTTATGTGAGAATCAAAAACATTATTTTCACTGGAATTGGACAAATGACAGATCATGCTGACTCGCTGGTTTCCTACCTTCCTTCCCCCGTTAGTGTGACAGCATCATAGATAAGAGAAGAGATAGGCGCTCCATTTGTTTTGTTCAGGAAGTTGACAATGGCCTCATCGGATACAGAGAAGTTACGGAAGGTCAAGTGCCTGAAGTGACATCACACTGGTTTCAGCCATGGATTACATTTTGACACTTTATTTAAAACCCCCCCCCTTTTTTTAACATTTGTCCCATAGTGTCTCCCATTCTCAATTACACATTTTAATTTAATTTGAAACTTGTGCCCATTTACATCAAATGGTATGGATGATTGGTTCCCGTATTTATGACTAGGAGGAGTTCACAGTGGACGATTCAAGACACGCAATAACTCCCATATGACACGAACATGCCATAATTCACAAGTGTTTTGAACATTGCTAAAGCAGCATGCGGCTCTGAAGCAGAAGAAATGGAGATGGTATGGCCATACCTGACTCTCCTGTTGGATATCACTATGAAGGGCTCAGCAGACTCATGATACATCAGATGGATGTCCTCCAGAACTATTTGTGTCTCAGGGTACGATATGTCGTCGAGCACAGCCGAGGCCAAAGTTTGGTTAGTTAAAAATGGATTGTGGAGGCTCAAAGTTACACGACCCAATGGCCAAATATACGCTAGAGCACCGGACTCATACCTGCAGAGACAATAAAACATCAGAAACACACAAGATACAATAATTGATGCTTGTTTTTGTTAAGTCAGTCCATAACTCATAGATGTAAAAGTTACTATTCACATTCATTTTACCATTATTTCTCAAAAAAGGAGCAAAACTAGCGGTTAGATAGGCTCTCTCCTTCTCTTAACTGTTCCATCAGAAGGTTTGAAGAAGCTCAACAGTCGACATGTGTTCATTGATATTACTTTATCGATAAGAGCTGCTAAAGACAGAACATGGAGGCTTTAATTACTTTCTAATGACGCTTTTCCACTACACAGTTCCAGTACTACTCGGCTCGGTTCCAGGAACGACCTTTTCCATTACCCTACCATTATCCTACTCAACGTGGGCAGGGTCGTCATAGCAACAGCTCTGGAAACTGCCATGACTTTGTTTTCTACGCGACACAAACACATAAACAATGGAGCACATGGAGGTGATGGTGCACTTGCTGCTGTATGTGTCTTTCTGTCACACTTCCTTTCTTTCCTTCCTTCCTTCCTTCCTTCCTTCCTGTGTCTTTCTGTCACACACAAAGCAAAGAAAAGAGAAACCGAATCTCTGTAACGCTGTTGTTGGTGTTTAAAAATGGCCGGTTTGATTCTTGTGTGGGACGGCTCATGACTCTTCCAGTGAAGACTCTCTGACCAATCAGAGGCCGGCAGTCTGATGACGTCACATTTAGTATCAGCTCGGCTTGCTTGGAACCTCGGTAGAGCAGGTACTAAAAAAGTAGCAGGTACCAGATACTATCCCTAGTGGAAACACAAAAAAAACGAGTCGAGCCGAGTCGTGCTGGAACTGTGTTAGTGGAGAAGCGCCATAAAAGAGGCGTGCAGGGACAAAATCTCCTCATGCTGCAGGATTTTCTGAAACAACATTGGTGCCCCACCTGGTAAGGTTGTTGGCGTGCACAGTGAGCTCCTCCAGCTGAGTGACTCCAGACAGATCTCCTCTCCTGAGCTCCTTCAGATCCGGACCTCCAAACGCCAGCCGCCTCAGCCTGACCAGCGGCTGAAACACTGGCTCAAGGCAGCTGCAGGCGACAGAGTTAGTGAGGTTTTTGTGCATGGGTAATTTGTCTCAGTCATTTCAAATTGATGTTAAAGTTTGGTTTTCACTTCTAAGTTGAAGTTAAGGGTCTATAGAACAATTTTGGTCCAAGTGTCAAACACACAGATAAAAAACAGACCTCTAGGGGGCGCCGCAAAATATGTAAACTGCTACAACTTTTGATTGGATTATCCAATTTTAACATATGAGGTATGTATGGATTCAGAATTAAAAGGAGAAACTGGTATGTCAAGCATTTGGTGACCAGGTTAAAAATAAATACACTTTTAGCCCAATATATTAAATGGACACAAGCGAAATGATGCCTTTTTAAACATAAAGTCTGACAATGTCTTCACAGTTGCTGTGGAATTGTACTTTTTAACGCTAATGAGGTGAGTCATACGGCACCCGCCATTGCTGTACTCCCCATGTATGAATCTCTTTACTTTGACATTTGGGGCCAGGCGAGGTCGAGCCCGGGAGGTCATCAAAATCATGGAGGAAAGAAGGAAAGGAAAGGAAAGGAAAGGAAAGGAAAGGAAAGAAGGAAAGGAATGAAGGAAGGAGGGAAGGAAAAATGGAAGGAGAGAAGGAAAGAAGGACAGAAGGAAGCCTCATTCCTATAAAGATCTTTACCTGTACGGGTTCCTCCCTTCCTTCTGTCCTTCTTTCCTTCCCTCCTTCCATTTTTCCTTCCCTCCTTCCTTCATCCCTTCCTTCCTCCCTTCCTTCCCTCCCTCCCTCCTATCTTCCTTCTTTCCTTCCTTCCCTCCTTCCTCTCTCCATCCCTCCTTCCCTTCCTTCTTCTTCTCTTCTTTCCTTCCTTCTTCCTCTCTCCTTTCCTTCCTTCTTCCTCCCTTCCTCCCTCCATCCCTCCTTCCCTTCCTTCTTCCCTTCTTTCCTTCCTTCTTCCTCTCTCCTTTCCTTCCTTCTTCCTCTCTCCTTTCCTTCCTTCCTTCCTTCCTTCCTTCCTTCCTTCCCTCCCTCCCTCCCTCCCTCCCACCTTCCTTCCTCATTCCTATAAAGATCTTTACCTGTACGGGTTGTTGAGCAGGTTGAGCTGTTGCAGAGCTCCGAGCTTGCTGAACCAGGTTTGGTTAAGAGACGTCAGCTGATTGTCGGACAGATCCAGCTTCTCCAGGCTCCACAGAGACTGAAATGCTGATGGATGGATCTCAGCTAGTCTGTTACCTGAAGGACAGAAAGGATAAGAAGGGAAGAAGGAAGGAAGGGAGGAAAGGAGGGGAGGAAGGAGGGAAGGAAAGTCTAGTCTGTTACCTGAAGGACAGAAAGGAAACATTTTACATTCAAACAAAAAGAGATTCAGAGGTTCAACAGACCCTTTTTATTATGTTGTATGTAACCTCCCTCCTTCCTTCCCTCCCTCCCTCCTTCCCTCCCACCTTCCTTCCTCCCTTCCTTCCCTCCTTCCAGACCCTTTTTATTATGTTGTATGTAACTTCCCTCCTTCCTTCCCTCCCTCCCTCCCTCCCTCCCTCCCTCCCTCCCTCCCTCCCTCCCACCTTCCTTCCTCCCTTCCTTCCCTTTTCATTATGTTGGTATAACTTCACCTTCCTGTCGTCCTCCCGGGTCAAATTGACCCCGTCTGTTTTGACTGTTCTTTCCTCCCTTCTTTCTGTCCTTCTTTCCTTTCCTTCCTCCCTTCCTTCTGTCCTTCTTTCCTTCCCTCCTTCCTTCTTTCCTTCCTTCCCTTCCTTCTGTCCTTCTGTCCTTCTTTCCTTTCCTTCCTCCCTTCCTTCTATCCTTCTTTCCTTCCCTCCTTCCATTTTTCCTTCCCTCCTTCCTTCTTTCCTTCATCCCTTCCTTCTGTCCTTCTTTCCTTTCCTTCCTCCCTTCCTTCTGTCCTTCTTTCCTTCCTTCTGTCCTTCTTTCCTTTCCTTCATTCCTTCCCTCCTTCCTTCATCCCTTTCTTCTGTCCTTCTTTTCCTTGCCTTCTTTCCTTCCTTTCTTCTTTCCGTTCCTTCCTCCCTTCCTTCTGTCCTTCTTTCCTTTCCTTTCCTTTCCTTCCTCCCTTCCTTCTGTCCTTCCTTCCCTCCCTCCCTCCTATCTTCCTTGCTCCCTCCCTTCCTTCCTTCCTTCCTTCCTTCCTGAAAGAAAGGAAGAGAGAAGGAGGGAGGGAGGAAAGAAGGAGGGAAGGAATAAGGAAGGGAGGAAAGGAAAGAAGGAAGAAAAGGAGGGAGGAAGGAGGGAAGGAAAGAAGGAGGGAAGAAGGGGGGATGGAGGGTTAAATCTTCCATACATCTCACCCTCATTCATATAAAAACCCCACTAATAATCCCACTTCCTGTTCAGCGTTACCGTGGAGACTCAGCTCTCTCAGTGGCTTGTGGCCCGTCAGGTCGTCGTCGGTCACCACGGTGATGTTGTTGAAGGAGAGATCAAGAGTCAGGGCGAGGCCCGTTACCATGGGAACGGCGACGAACCCGCCACAGGAGCAGTTACAGGAGAGCTGCAGGTCACAGCGATTACAGGAGGGCTTCTTCTTCGTCTCGCTGTCTGACCTTTGACCCCGGCAGAGGGACGAGAAGAGGAGGAGGACGAGGTAAATGACACACGGGGGTCTCATGATGTAGGGGTAGAGGAATGTAGGGAGGAGTATCGGATCTGTAAAAAGCAAAGGAGAAGAGTTAGTGAGAGGAAGATGTACAGTAAGTGAGAAAGGGCAGATGAGGACAAGTCGAGCAGCACAAAGAGACAAAGAGACAAAGTGAAAGTGTCGGTTAAGACAAGAGGAAGTCGTGACTATTGTTCCAAAAGCATTCAAGACAAGTGAGAGACTCCTGAATACATCATCAATCTGTACCAGAGCATCTCTCCAGTCACACAGACAAAAGTGACACATGGACAATGAATGCTATGTTTGTATCCATCCTTCAAATAAAAAGACAAAATGTCCTTCCTCCCTCCCTCCTTCTCTCTTTCTTTCCTCCCCCCTACCTTCCTTCCTTCCTTCCTTCTTTCCTCCGTCCCTCCTTCCTTCCCTTTCTTCCTTCCTTCCTTCCTTCCTTCCATCCTTCCTTCCTTCTTTCCTCCGTCCCTCCTTCCTTCCCTTCCTTCCTTCCTTCCCTTCCTTCCTCCCTTCCTCCCTTCCTAGCTCCCTTCCTTTCAATGAGTGTCCTATAAAGGGTTAAAAGGGTTAAACAAAAGAAACTAAATTAATATGGGAGGCCGTTTAGGGTGAAAACATTGAAATATGTGCACACACACATTGACAATGTGCACACAAGCATTTAAAACGTGCACACACACATTGACATGATGTGCAGACACGCACTGAAAATTTTCACACTCGGGATATAGGCTACTTGTGTGTGTGTGTGTGTGTGTGTGTGTGTGTGTGTGTGTGTGTGTGCGCCTGTGTGTGTGTGTGTGTGTGTGTGTATCTGAGTGTGTGTGTAAAATGTCAGTGCGCCCAGAATTTGTTTCAATATAACCAGAAGGCACCGCCATCTTGGACAGCTACTTGCCACGGCGTCTAAATACACACACACACACACACACACACACACACACACACACACACACACACACACATATACTACCTCTTGTCACTTTTGGGGTTTTCACATAGACTTACATTCATTTCCTGAAGACTAACACTCTCTCTAACAATCAGAACAAACATCAGCTCTACAGTAGACACACACACATTCCTGTTTATGAACACTTGTGGGGACAGCACATGTTTATGGATACTTGTGGGGACATTTCATAGTAGCCTATATCCCGCTGTGTGAGAAGGTGCTAGAGTGTGGAAATTTTCAGTGCGTGTCTGCAGATCATGTCAATGTGTGTGTGCACGTTTTAAATGCTTGTGTGCACATTGTCAATGTGCGTATGTGCACGTTTTCAATGTGTGTGTGCACATATTTCAATGTTTTCACCCTAAACGGCCTCCCATAAATTATCTTGGATTTGAGAGAATTAATGAAGCAGGAAACTTGTGCCACGAAGTTTACAGTACAGTATTTGAATATCCACACACTTTTGGTAACTGACATCACACACACACACACACACACACACACACACACACACACACACAGATTTGCACAGATTTGACTTGGGTCTCAGCTGTGACAGAAAAAGAGACCCAAACTGCACTCACACAGTTTTTACAGCCTTATTTCCTCAGATGTTTCCCATTTCTTGCCATCTATCTGTTGTTTTTACAAAAATAGCCGTAAAATGTGAAGCAGCATAATGTCGACCCACCAGACACACAGTCAGACTACATATTAGGAAAGTTAATATCAAATTTAGTTCCAGCGTCATAGCATCAGTCTGTGTGGTCTTACCTGATTCCTGTAGAGTCGCTCTCAGATCAAAATGGAAAAACTTATATGTTATTATTGAGAAACAGCAGCATACGTGAAGAGGATCATGAGTATTTCATAAGTATAAAGAGAGAGAGAGGAAGTAAAATGCAAAGGGGCTACAGGTGGAAGTGATGCGTGAAAAGAGGTAGTGAGCATGAGAATAAGCTTATGAGGGGAAATGTGCATGTTGCATTTTAATGCAAATATAGAAATGCATAACCCCCCTCCCTCTTACCCCCCCTAAAAAGTTCCTCTAAATGTTTGATTCTTTCTTTTACTCTTTTACAGTCGACTGAGTTTAAAGAAAAGAACATTAAGATAAAATACTGTTTATATAAAATCTTTCTGAGTTTTATTAACTCAGTAAAGCAGCAAGAAGTAAGAAGTTGACTCATCTGGTTTATGGTTTCCGTTACATAATAAACTGCTGTATGTACTGAACTGTAACCACAGTGAATTTCGCTTCCTCTTCGTCTATACGCAAGGCATCACCCATTGGTTTGCGGACAGCTGTTCTGAGGCTTGGATGTTTAATGAAGAGCTGGATACTGGACTGAAAATGATGCTCAGTCAGTCAGACATCCATCATTTGAAGCTTTCAGTATCAGATTGTTGGAGCCAGACGAGAGGGTGGAGCTAACCCTACCACTAGCTGCTAGCTTGGTTAGTTCGGTGTGTGAGGAAAGAAAGAAAAAAAGACAGGAAGGAAAGATGGAAGAAAGAGAAGAAAGACAGATGGAAGGAAGGAAGGAAGGAAGGAAGGAAGGAAGGAAAGGAAAGGAAAAGAAGACAGGAAGAAAAGATGGAGGAAAGAGAAGACAAGAAAGAAGGAACGAAGAAAGGAGGCATCGCCCATTGGTTTGCGGACAGCTGTTCTGAAGCTTGGATGTTTAATAAAGAGCTGGATACTGGACTGAGAATGATGCTCAGTCAGTCCTACGTAAAGATTCTAGCTTCAAGGTGTTGCGGCTGCATCCAGTCCTTACCGTACATCCATCATTTGAAGCCTTCAGTATCAGATTGTTGGAGCCAGACGTTACGGTGGAGCTAACCCTACGGCTAGCTGCTAGCTTGGTTAGTTCGGTGTGTGAGGAAAGAAAGAAAAAAAGACAGGAAGGAAAGATGGAAGAAAGAGAAGAAAGACAGATGGAAGGAAGGAAGGAAGGAAGGAAGGAAGGAAGGAAAGGAAAGGAAAAGAAGACAGGAAGAAAAGATGGAGGAAAGAGAAGACAAGAAAGAAGGAACGAAGAAAGGAGGCATCGCCCATTGGTTTGCGGACAGCTGTTCTGAAGCTTGGATGTTTAATAAAGAGCTGGATACTGGACTGAGAATGATGCTCAGTCAGTCCTACGTAAAGATTCTAGCTTCAAGGTGTTGCGGCTGCATCCAGTCCTTACCGTACATCCATCATTTGAAGCCTTCAGTATCAGATTGTTGGAGCCAGACGTTACGGTGGAGCTAACCCTACGGCTAGCTGCTAGCTTGGTTAGTTCGGTGTGTGAGGAAAGAAAGAAAAAAAGACAGGAAGGAAAGATGGAAGAAAGAGAAGAAAGACAGATGGAAGGAAGGAAGGAAGGAAGGAAGGAAGGAAGGAAGGAAGGAAAGGAAAAGAAAAGAAGACAGGAAGAAAAGATGGAGGAAAGAGAAGACAAGAAAGAAGGATCGAAGAAAGGAGGCATCGCCCATTGGTTTGCGGACAGCTGTTCTGAGGCTTGGATGTTTAATAAAGAGCTGGATACTGGACTGAGAATGATGCTCAGTCAGTCCTGTAAGACCTACGTAAAGATTCTAGCTTCAAGGTTTCAGTTCTGCATCCAGTCCTTACCGTACATCCATCATTTGGAGCCTTCAGTATCAGATTGTTGGAGCCAGACGTCACGGTGGAGCTAACCCTACGGCTAGCTGCTAGCTTGGTTAGTTTGGTGCGTTTACATTTTGCTTTGTGGAAACAAGCTTAAAACCATTAAAACAAAATGGTACCAGAAAAACTAAACAGCTAGCCGACTCCTTAGAGCAGCAGAGTCATTTTCATTCAAGGGCCACATACAGCCCCAATTTGATCTGATGTGGGCCGGATCATTACAAGATGGAAGGAAGGAAGGAAGGAAAAGAGGACAGGAAGAAAAGATGGAAGGAAGAGAAGGAAGGAAAGGGAAGATGGAAGGAAGAGAAGGGAAGATGGAAGGAAGAGAAGGAAGGAAAGAAGGAAGGAAGGACAAATGGAAGGAAGGAAAAGAAGACAGGAAGAAAACCTCTTGGCGGGCCGGTTCTGGCCCACGGGCCGCATGTTTAACACCCCTGCCTTTAGACCGTCTTTTAATTACATCAAACTCTGAACAAGTCTTATTAAGGCGACCAAAATGTTACAATTAACTTTCATAATGAAATAGTGACGGCTCTGTCTAAACTCTCTGAATCTGGGGTTATGCCATGTTTACGTATACTCTTATTTATCGTCTATTTCACTTTATATCTGACCCGGATCTACAGAGTGAACATCATGCTGTATATAAGAAGAAGTAGAACTAGTGGTTGAGGCCATAAACTCATGAAGGAACTGTCCACTGAGGTAATAAATCAAGTGAAAAGTCGGGTGAGTGTCTGTAGTTGCCCCCTGCTGGCCGTTAGAAAGAATGCAGGTTTATTGGCTTCACGTTTTAGAACCATAACTACCCACATGGATTGGACTGGACTGAAAATGATGCTCAGTCAGTCCTGTAAGACCTACGTAAAGATTCTAGCTTCAAGGTGTTGTGGCTGCATTCAGTTCTTCTTACCGTACATCCATCATTTGGAGCCTTCAGTATCAGATTGTTGGAG
The DNA here is from genome assembly GCF_027409825.1 of Scomber japonicus. Taxonomy (NCBI): domain Eukaryota; kingdom Metazoa; phylum Chordata; class Actinopteri; order Scombriformes; family Scombridae; genus Scomber; species Scomber japonicus. Next base: position 26,753,408 of record NC_070599.1, on the reverse strand, counting down.
CCAGACGTTACGGTGGAGCTAACCCTACCACTAGCTGCTAGCTTGGTTAGAGGAAAGAGAAGAAAGACAGATTGAAGGAAGAGAAGACAAGAAAGAAGGAAGGAAGGAAGGAAAGGAAAAGAAGACAGGAAGAAAAGATGGAGGAAAGAGAAGAAAGACAGATTGAAGGGAGAGAAGACAAGAAAGAAGGAAGGAAGGAAGGAAAGGAAAAGAAGACAGGAAGGAAAGATGGAAGAAAGAGAAGAAAGACAGATGGAAGGAAGAGAAGAAAGGAAGGAAGGAAGGAAGGAAAGGAAAAGAAGACAGGAAGAAAAGATAGAAGAAAGAGAAGAAAGACAGATTGAAGGAAGAGAAGACAAGAAAGAAGGAACGAAGAAAGAAAGGAAGGAAGGAAGGAAGTAGGAAAAAAGACAGGAAGGGGTGATTTCCTTTGCCCCCTGCTGGCCGTTAGAAAGAATGCAGGTTTATTGGCTTCACGTTTTAAAACCATAACTACCCACATGGTCCCAACTCATGCAGACTTGTCCAGAAAGGCTGTTTTTAGTTTCACTTTTGGAAAGAAATGTATATTATTATGATTTAAAACTAAATAAAAAAGAAGAGAAAGAAGCAAATGATGACAAAGCTCCTCTGGATAAACTTAATGGTAATAATGAACACTTAACCCTTAAACAGGCCTTACTAGTTATGTCATTTGCACCTAAAGTAAGGAAGGAAGGAAGGAAGGAAGGAAGGAAGGAAAGGAAGGAGGGAGGGAGGGAAGGAGGGAAGAAGGGAAGGAGGGCAGAAGGAAGGAAGGGGGAAGGAAGGGAAGGAAGGGAGGAAGAAGGAATGAAAGGAAGGAGGGAGGAAGAAGGAAGGAAGAAAGAAAGGAAGGACAGATGAAGGAAGGAAGGAAGAAAGGAAGGATAGATGAAGGAAGGAAGAAAGGAAGGACAGAAGGAGGGAACATTTACCCTAACAGCTGAACTTAGATCTGAGGAAGGAAGGAAGGAAGGAAGGAAGGAAGGAAGGGGGAAGGAAGGGAAGCAAGGGAGGAAGAAGGAAGGAAAGGAAGGAGGGAGGAAGAAAGAAGGAAGGAAGGAAGGAAGGAAGGAAGAAAGAAAGAAAGAAAGGAAGGACAGATGAAGGAAGGAAGAAAGGAAGGAAGGACAGATGAAGGAAGGAAGAAAGGATGGACAGATGAAGGAAGGAAGAAAGGAAGGACAGAAGGGGGGAACATTTACCCTAACAGCTGAACTTAGATCTGAGGAAGGAAGGAAGGAAGGAAGGGAAGGAGGGAAGAAGGAAGGAAGGGGGAAGGAAGGGAAGCAAGGGAGGAAGAAGGAAGGAAAGGAAGGAGGGAGGGAGGAAGGAAGGTAGGAAGGGAGGGAGGGAAGAAGGATGGAAAGGAGGGAGGAAGGGAAGGAAGGGAGGAAGAAGGAAGGAAGGACAGATGAAGGAAGGAAGAAAGGAAGGACAGATGAAGGAAGGAAGAAAGGAAGGACAGAAGGAGGGAACATTTACCCTAACAGCTGAACTTAGATCTGAGGAAGGAAGGAAGGAAGAAAGGAAGGAAGGAAGGAAGGAAGGAAGGACAGACAGATGAAGGAAGGAAGGAAGGAAGGAAGGAAGGAAGAAAGGAAGGACCCGGGAGGACACTGTATCTCCTGGTGCACGTTGTCTGTTTAAGGGTTAAAACGTCATCCATCCAGTGTTGTTAAAGCAAACACTGTTGGTTCCCCTCACATGTTACGTGATGGACTGTAATGTTTGTTTTACAGTTTTCAGGCCAGAGGCGATCGCACATATTCATCTTTATGTGTTTATTCAGAACCATAAATATCTTAAGGCGCCACATAAAGTATATTTGTTGTTTTTTTCTGTTGCTTTTATTTGTTTTAACCCTTTATAGGACACTCATTGAAAGGAAGGGAGGAAGGAAGGAAGGAAGGGGGATGGAAGGAAGGAAGGAAGGAAGGAAGGAAGGAGGAAAGAAGGAAGGAAGGAAGGTAGGGGGGAGGAAGGATGGAAGGATGGAAGGATGGATGGATGGAAGGAAGGATGGATGGAAGGAAGGAAGGATGGAAGGAAGGAAGGAAGGATGGAAGAAAGGAAGGATGGAAGGAAGAAGAAAGGGGGATGGAGGAAGGAAAGAAGGAAGGGAGGAGAGAAGGAGGGAGGGAGGAAGAACAGATGGAAGGAAGGAAAGGAAGGAAGGAAGGAAAGAAGGAAGGGAGGAGAGAAGGAGAGAGGGAGGAAGGACGGATGGAAGGAAGGAAGGAAGGATGGAGGAAAGAAGGAAGGAAGGAAGGTAGGGGGGAGGAAAGAAAGAGAGAAGGAGGGAGGGAGGAAAGGAAGGAAGGAAGAAGAAAGGGGGATGGAGGAAGGAAAGAAGGAAGGGAGGAGAGAAGGAGGGAGGGAGGAAGAACAGATGGAAGGAAGGAAAGGAAGGAAAGAAGGAAGGGAGGAGAGAAGGAGAGAGGGAGGAAGGACGGATGGAAGGAAGGAAGGAAGGATGGAGGAAAGAAGGAAGGAAGGAAGGTAGGGGGGAGGAAAGAAAGAGAGAAGGAGGGAGGGAGGAAAGGAAGGAAGGAAGAAGAAAGGGGGATGGAGGAAGGAAAGAAGGAAGGGAGGAGAGAAGGAGGGAGGGAGGAAGAACAGATGGAAGGAAGGAAAGGAAGGAAGGACGGAGGAAATAAGGAACAAGGGAGGGAGAAAGGAAAAGAGGAAGGGAAGAAAGAAGGCAGGGAGGAAGGAAATGAAGGAAGGAAGGAAGGAAGGAAGGAAGGAAGGAAGTAAAGAAGGAAGGAAGGAAGGAAGGAAGGAAGGATATTTTGGCTTTCAGCTGCTTTATGAACAGTTTCTATCCCAAAGCCATAATCACCATAATGATGTGCAATAATATCTCTGAGCACTTTTTTAAAATCCCATTTTAACTGCATATGCTGGCAGTGAATGAGTGAATGGTTTATGTTGCATTGTTAACAGGCTGGTATGCAAAACAGTACCAATAAAACACATAAACGTCATCCATCATCCGTCCAGTGTTGTTAAAGCAAACACTGTTGGTTCCCCTCACATATTATGTGATGGACTGTAATGTTTGTTTTACAGTTTTCAGGCCAGAGGCGATCGCACATATTCATCTTTATGTGTTTATTCAGAACCAAAAATATCTTAAGGCGCCCCATAAAGTATATTTGTTTTTGTTTTTTTTTGTTGCTTTTATTTGTTTTAACCCTTTATAGGACACTCATTGAAAGGAAGGAAGGAAGGATGGAGGAAAGAAGGAAGGAAGGAAGGAAGGAAGGATGGAAGAAAGGAAGGATGGAAGGAAGAAGAAAGGGGGATGGAGGAAGGAAAGAAGGAAGGGAGGAGAGAAGGAGGGAGGGAAGAAGAACAGATGGAAGGAAGGAAAGGAAGGAAGGAAAGAAGGAAGGGAGGAGAGAATGAGAGAGGGAGGAAGGACGGATGGAAGGAAGGAAGGGAAGGAAGGACGGAGGAAATAAGGAACAAGGGAGGGAGAAAGGAAAAGAGGACGGGAAGAAAGATGGCAGGGAGGAAGGAAATGAAGGAAGGAAGGAAGGAAGGAAGGAAGGAAGGAAGGAAGGAAGGATGGATGGAAGAAAGGAAGGATGGAAGGAAGAAGAAAGGGGGATGGAGGAAGGAAAGAAGGAAGGGAGGAGAGAAGGAGGGAGGGAGGAAGAACAGATGGAAGGAAGGAAAGGAAGGAAGGAAGGAAAGAAGGAAGGGACAAGGGAGGGAGAAAGGAAAAGAGGAAGGGAAGAAAGAAGGCAGGGAGGAAGGAAAGGAAGGAAGGAAGGAAGGAAGGAAGGAAGGAAGGAAGGAAGGATATTTTGGCTTTCAGCTGCTTTATGAACAGTTTCTATCCCAAAGCCATAATCACCATAATGATGTGCAATAATATCTCTGAGCACTTTTTTAAAAACCCATTTTAACTGCATATACTGGCAGTGAATGAGTGAATGGTTTATGTTGCTGTACAGATGAGAGTACGAGTGGAATGAATGGATGCATTTATGTATTTTTAGATATTTTATATATATTTATATTAGGTATGGGAGTGGAAAGAAAGAGAGGAGGGGGGAGGAAAGGAAGGAAGGAAGGAAGAAAGGAAGGGGGATGGATGGATGGAAGGAAGGAGGAAAGAAGGAAGAAGAAAGGGGGATGGAGGAAGGAAAGAAGGAAGGGAGGAGAGAAGGAGGGAGGGAGGTATGGGAGTGGAAAGAAAGAGAGAAGGAGGGGGGAGGAAAGGAAGAAAGAAGGAAGGAAGGAAGGAAGGAAGGAAAGAAGGAAGGGAGGAAAGAAGGATGGAAGGAAAGGAAGGAAGGAAGGATGGAGGAAAGAAGGAAGGAAGGAAGGTATGGGAGTGGAAAGAAAGAGAGAAGGAGGGGGAGGAAAGGAAGGAAGGAAGGAAGAAAGGAAGGAAGAAAGGAAGGAAGGAAGGGGATGGAGGAAGGAAAGAAGGAAGGGAGGAAAGAAGGAGGGAGGGAGGAAAGGAAGGAAGGGGGTGGAGGAAGGAAAGAAGGAAGGGAGGAAAGAAGGAGGGAGGGAGGAAAGGAAGGAAGGAAGGATGGAGGAAAGAAGGAAGGAAGGAAGGTATGGGAGTGGAAAGAAAGAGAGAAGGAGGGGGAGGAAAGGAAGGAAGAAAGGAAGGAAGAAAGGAAGGAAGGAAGGGGGATGGAGGAAGGAAAGAAGGAAGGGAGGAAAGAAGGAGGGAGGGAGGAAAGGAAGGAAGGAAGGATGGAGGAAAGAAGGAAGGAAGGAAGGTATGGGAGTGGAAAGAAAGAGAGAAGGAGGGGGGAGGAAAGGAAGAAAGAAGGAAGGAAGAAAGGAAGGAAGAAAGGAAGGAAGAAAGGAAGGGGGATGGAGGAAGGAAAGAAGGAAGGGAGGAAAGAAGGAGGGAGGGAGGGAGGAAAGGAAGGAAGGAAGGATGGAGGAAAGAAGGAAGGAAGGAAGGTATGGGAGTGGAAAGAAAGAGAGAAGGAGGGGGAGGAAAGGAAGGAAGGAAGGAAGAAAGGAAGGAAGAAAGGAAGGAAGGAAGGGGGATGGAGGAAGGAAAGAAGGAAGGGAGGAAAGAAGGAGGGAGGGAGGAAAGGAAGGAAGGAAGGATGGAGGAAAGAAGGAAGGAAGGAAGGTATGGGAGTGGAAAGAAAGAGAGAAGGAGGGGGAGGAAAGGAAGGAAGGAAGGAAGAAAGGAAGGAAGAAAGGAAGGAAGGAAGGGGGATGGAGGAAGGAAAGAAGGAAGGGAGGAAAGAAGGAGGGAGGGAGGAAAGGAAGAAAGGAAGGATGGAGGAAAGAAGGAAGGAAGGAAGGAAGGTATGGGAGTGGAAAGAAAGAGAGAAGGAGGGGGGAGGAAAGGAAGAAAGGAGGAAGGAAGAAAGGAAGGAAGAAAGGAAGGAAGGAAGGAAGGAAGGGGGATGGAGGAAGGAAAGAAGGAAGGGAGAAAAGAAGGAGGGAGGGAGGAAAGGAAGGAAGGAAGGATGGAGGAAAGAATGAAGGAAGGAAGGTATGGGAGTGGAAAGAAAGAGAGAAGGAGGGGGGAGGAAAGGAAGAAAGGAAGGAAGGAAGGAAGGAAGAAAGGAAGGAAGGAAGGGGATGGAGGAAGGAAAGAAGGAAGGGAGGAAAGAAGGAGGGAGGGAGGAAAGGAAGGAAGAAAGGAAGGAAGAAAGGAAGGAAGGAAGGAAGGGGGATGGAGGAAGGAAAGAAGGAAGGGAGGAAAGAAGGAGGGAGGGAGGAAAGGAAGGAAGGAAGGATGGAGGAAAGAAGGAAGGAAGGAAGGTATGGGAGTGGAAAGAAAGAGAGAAGGAGGGGGAGGAAAGGAAGGAAGGAAGGAAGAAAGGAAGGAAGGAAGGGGATGGAGGAAGGAAAGAAGGAAGGGAGGAAAGAAGGAGGGAGGGAGGAAAGGAAGGAAGGAAGGATGGAGGAAAGAAGGAAGGAAGGAAGGTATGGGAGTGGAAAGAAAGAGAGAAGGAGGGGGGAGGAAAGGAAGGAAGAAAGGAAGGAAGAAAGGAAGGAAGGAAGGAAGGATGGAAGGGGGATGGAGGAAGGAAAGAAGGAAGGGAGGAAAGAAGGAGGGAGGGAGGAAAGGAAGGAAGGAAGGATGGAGGAAAGAAGGAAGGAAGGATGGAGGAAAGAAGGAAGGAAGGAAGGTATGGGAGTGGAAAGAAAGAGAGAAGGAGGGGGGAGGAAAGGAAGAAAGAAGGAAGGAAGAAAGGAAGGAAGGATGGAAGGAAAGAAGGAAGGAAGGAAGGATGGAGGAAAGGTAGGGGGGAGGAAAGAAAGAGAGAAGGAGGGAGGGAGGAAGTATGAGTGGAATGAATGGATGCATTTATGTATTTTTAGATATTTTAGCTCGCTCCTTTAGTGCTCCTAAACTTCATTGTATGTTTTGCACAATGACAATAAAGATCTATAATCTCTCAGACCTGCACAGATGGACATATATTCATCTATATTTACCTTTATATGCTTGAGTATACAGTTACTATCACTACTAAAGCTACTATATAGTTATTGTTTCCCAGTCTGAGCACAAAGATTTCTTATATCAGGAAGGAAGGGAGGAGAGAAGGAGGGAGGGAGGAAGGACAGATGGAAGGAAGGAAGGACGGAGGAAATAAGGAACAAGGGAGGGAGAAAGGAAAAGAGGAAGGGAAGAAAGATGGCAGGGAGGAAGGAAAGGAAGGAAGGAAAGGAAGGAAGGAAGGAAGGAAGGAAGTAAAGAAGGAAGGAAGGAAGGATGGATGGATGGATGGAAGGAAGGAGGAAAGAAGGAAGAAGAAAGGGGGATGGAGGAAGGAAAGAAGGAAGGGAGGAGAGAAGGAGGGAGGGAGGAAGAACAGATGGAAGGAAGGAAAGAAAGAAGGAAGAGAGGGAGGAAGGACAGATGGAAGGAAGGAATGGAAGGATGGAGGAAAGAAGGAAGGAAGGAAGGTAGGGGGGAGGGTGAGTGGAATGAATGGATGCATTTATGTATTTTTAGATATTTTAGCTCGCTCCTTTAGTGCTCCTAAACTTCATTGTATGTTTTGCACAATGACAATAAAGATCTATAATCTCTCAGACCTGCACAGATGGACATATATTCATCTATATTTACCTTTTATATGCTTGAGTATACAGTTACTATCACTACTAAAGCTACTATATAGTTATTGTTTCCCAGTCTGAGCACAAAGATTTCTTATATCAGCTTTCGTTTAATTATTCTCTGTATCTCCTTTTGTCTTGAATTCAGGATTATTGTGTCAGTTTTTCCGATTGTAGCTGTAAGTATCAAAGAAATATTTTAAAACACACAGTATAATACACCAAAATGTGTTGCTGTCCCATCTTATTTACTATTACTACAGCTGCTAGAGGGCGCTGTCCTGTTGTTTTAGATCCGTTGACATAACGACTGATGCTATCATTAACTGTGTTTACATGGACTTAAGTTTACTGTATATTGAATTTGTGCCAGTTGCAATCTATTAAATAAGCTGCACTTTACAAAATGAAGATAGACACAATGCACTTTAATGCAATTTTCACTTCCATACCATTCATTTTTAACATTGTTATGTATAATCTTAGCTTTTTTTTTTTTTTAAAGTATATTTTTTGGGCTTTTTTGCCTTTAATGTTCAGGACAGTGGAGAGAGACAGGAAACAGGAGGCAGAGAGAGGGGGAATGACACGCAGGATAAGACCGCTCGGCTCGGGATTCGAACCGGGATCGCCTGCAACGAGGACTGTAGCCTCAACACATGGGGCGGGTGCACTACCCGCTGAGCTATGCTCAACCCATAATCTTAGTTTTAATATTGAAGTCCTGTTCTTTATGTCAGATATTGTTCTATGTGCTGTCCTTTCTGTTGTCTTAAAGGATAATTACAGTTTTTTACAACCTGGACCTTATTTCTAGCATAAAATACGATCATTTACTCACCCAGACAACCAACCTCTCATAGATAACCTCTGATCTGACATCATCTGATCTGGATGTTGATAACATGCCACCACGGGCTTGGAGGGGAACAGCACTAACGTATCATAACTAAATATTGGTGAAATGAACGAGTTTGGTGGCAGAATATGTGTTATATAGAGGCTGCGCTTCGGTGCCCCGTGTACTCGCATTATACGGATATACGCGCCGCAACACTGGAGAACGACTCCAAATGACACCAACGTTGTCTGGGTGAGTAAATGATCGTATTTTATGCTAGAAATAAGTTCCAGGTTGTAAAAAACGGTAATTATCCTTTAATTGTTGTCTTTGGCCTGCAAGACCTTTTGCCCTTTGGGATCTTAATAAGATTGAAGTTGAAGTTGAAGTTGAAGACCTTATCTTAGTTTGGAGAAACCCGACTATGCTATCTGAATTGAACTGAATGATTATGCTACTGAAGAAACGTTACTATATGGCCACACATCAAAACAAAAGAAATTACCTTAATCCAGCAATTTATAAATGTTAGTGCTACTGTAAACCTGCTGGTAGTTAAAAGTCATTTTCAATAGGAAGAATAGTTTAAACGGTCAAATAAACTCAAGATTAACAGTTAGAGAGCTGGTTTGTCTTGTCGCTAATAGCAACCAGTAATCAGTCACCTGGATACTAGTATTTATCATCATGTATGGGGATATGAACCAGATTTCTATGTCTTCCAGATATGCTGAATATGATCAGACTCATAACTGGGACTCTCGATCTCATATAAAAGCAGTCGTTTTTCTCAAGAAGACTCGAATAAAGACTTTAAGAGGCAGAGATCGAAGGTTAACAGTTATTTTACTGACCAGAAAAAATGAGACAAGAAGTACGGACTCGTTTGCTGGAACGTTTATTGATAATATTAAATGTTATCAACAGCTGATCAGGTGTCAACATCAACACCAAAGGCAAATAGTGAAAGTTGATGATGCTTATGCGTGTTTAGTGCACACGTACATGTATCTGTGGGTGCATCCTGCGAAGCCCCAAGCTCCCCAAGCTGAAACACAGGAGACAGGAAACAGAACAACGTTAGTTTATTAAACCTTTATAGGACACTCATTGAAAGGAAGGGAGGAAGGAAGGGAGGAAGGAAGGAAGGAAGGAAGGAAGGAAGGAAGGAAGGAAGGATGGATGGATGGAAGGAAGGGAAGGAAAGGAAGGAGGGACGGAGGAAAGAAGGAAGGAAGGAAGGTAGGTAGGGGGGAGGAAAGAAAGAGAGAAGGATGGAGGGAGTAAGAACAGATGGAAGGAAGGAAGGAAGGAAGGAAAGGAAGGAAAGGAAGGAAGGAAGGAAGGAAAGAAGGAAAGGAAGGAAGGAGAGAAAGGAAAAGAGGAAGGGAAGAAAGAAGGCAGGGAGGAAGGAAAGGAAGGAAGGAAGGAAGGAAGGAAGGAAGGATATTTACAGAAGTTACCAAATATAATTATTTGCCCAATAAAGGGTTAAACAAGGCGTCAAAACATTCAGTCAGAATCATGTTCACATAAGCTGCTGCCACTAATTTATCATTTTAATCATTTCAGTCAAAACCTTGAGGTTCAAAAAGTTCTCCTACTGCCCCCTATCTGTTGAGAACAAATTACACTTATTTAAAATACATACTTCATCTAACTACTCTACTTTAAAATGATTTCATGCCTTCAACTGATGATTCTTTTCATTATCGATCCATTTAACCAGTAATTTGTTTGATTTGTCTCAATTAATCATTTTGGTCTATACAACTGTGAGAAATGCCAACCACAATTTCCTATAGAGCACAAAGTGAAAGTGGATCAATGAATGTCTTATTTTGTCTGACCAGCCATCCAAAAACCAAAGATACTTAATCTACCTCACAGCAAGACAAAGAAAAGCAGTAAATTCTCTAATGTGAGATCTGGAAAATAACAGTAACTGTCATTTTTAAAGCCAGACCTGTAAACCACTACTTATTTTAGTGGCATATGTTCCCTTCATTATAACCCTGCACTGAATCTCAGTCAGCTGTAAATTTGCAATAATCATTATTACTAAATATGTTCCAATACCAATTTTTCTTTCCCGATACCTGAACTTGCATATCGGCCAATACCGAGTATCAATCTGAGACTACTGCCTTAAAAAAGAGTAACAGCTGTGTACTACTAACACTGTATGGAAGTGATATGATTGGTGTGATCCATCTTCTATTGCTTTATAAGAATTGGCAACACTAAACTAAACTAATGCCGTGTTTATTGGACATATTAATGGTGGGACTTTCCATTGTAAAATATTGGCAAACTGCTGACATTTCACTGATGGCTAATGTTACACTATATACTGGAAATCAGTTGCCAATGGATGCACAGTTTATCTTCAATCAATCATCAATCAATCTTCATTTGTATAGCGCCAAATCACAATAAAGTCATCTTAAGGCTCTTTACACATAGAGCAGGTCTAACCCGAACTCTTCAGGTTTTAACTTTAAAGAGACCCAACATTCCCACATGAGCAACAGTGGCGAGAAAAAACTCCCTTTTAACAGGAAGAACCCTCAGAACCAGACTCAGAGTGGGAGAACATCTGCCTCGACCGGTTGGAGTAGAGAGGAGAGAGAGGACGGAGAGGAGAGAGAGGGGGGAAGGAGAGGAGAGAGAGGAGAGAGAGGAAGGAGAGGAGAGAGAGGAGAGAGAGGAAGGAGAGGAGAGAGAGGAAGGATAGAGGAGATCTTAAGGTGTAAGCTGCTATTTTGGGACAATGAAGTAGAAAAGATTTTTGAGAAAAGTGCCGTTTTATCTGGGTGTGAAACTACAATAAAGTTTATTCTTACATTACGTGGTATCAGATTGGAGACATCGGAACAACTCTAATTATAACTTTTTCAAAAATATAAGCAACAAAAACAAATAATGGTTTCATTTTTGCTTACCTTTGTAGTTTGAGAGAGTGCAGCTGTATTTATCCAGGAAGTAGTTTGACACCTTGTAATGCCAGCTAGTATAATCAAAGTAAGATCCATCGGTGTATTCGAACTTCTCCTGAAAATACAAAACACTCAGTTAGAGATCAGAGGCGAGATTTACTGATCAGATTTTACTGCCATACATCCAGAAGGAGAAGGAGAAAGCTGGACTGTGTTCTCATTGAAGCTAGCATGGTGCAGTATTCGGCCTTTCAAGATTCAAGATTCAAGATTTAAAACTTCATTGCCATGTCGGCATAGTCGATTGGAATTTTTTTTCCAAGATAAATGAAGTACATCAATAAGATAAATATAATAAAATAAATAGAACATAGAGAAACAGTACTAAGGCACCTGCTGAGGGAGATCATACATAAAACTATTGGTTATTAAAAAGTCGTACAGCTTGGGGGTTCGTGCTGTTCTTGCTTTTATGCTTCTCAGTCTTTTATGAGAGGGGTCAGTCACATTTCCAAAACCGACTGAACTCAATCCAGTTTGAGTTAAACCACAAGAGTCACTCTTCTTCTACAGTTTCAGGTCCATTACTGCCTAAAATTATAATCTGCAGCGTCTGTTAGGTAAAGCTAGTGGTACAATGTTTTCTGAAGAAGCATACGAAGCTGTTGCATATTTTTTGGTGGCCTTTTTGGGGGTCCAATGAGTTAATATTTTTCATATCCACACATAATAAATCAATCCCCTTCCCTGGCTCCAAAGGTGCTAGATGGGTTTTGTTACCTTTGGATAGAGGCATGCTAGCTGTTTCCAGTCTCTATGCTAAGCTAAACCAACCACCTGCTAGCACCAGATAAATAGTAAAGTTTGGGTTTCTTCTAATTGCGTTGGATTCTTGTGATCATTGAGATGAATATTCACCCATTCCACATCATCAGTTTAGTCGTTCGGTCACATCGAGGTGTTTATTTCTTACCCTGCGACTTTTGGCTCCAATCCAAAAAGGTTGCAGTGCCTTCTTACGGTTCCAGGCGAGGCAGTCCAAACGGATCCTCTGCTCTTCGTCGTGAATGGACACCAGGTGGTTGCCAACGTCGTTGCAGTGTTCCTGAAACGTGAACAAGGATGAGTCTTCACCGTGACTGTCAGCACAAGACGAGTGTGAACGGTGACGCCTGTGTGTGTGTTTGTATCACCTCGGCCTTCTCGAAGGTTTTTGGATGTGAGAAAAATTTCATGCAGCGATCCTGATCCAGCCGGTACCATCCGTTACCGCAATACCTCAGTGCATATCTTCCACACATGGTCTCCATTTTTTTCTCATCTGTATAAAACACCACATGATTAATGGGAAAGAAGAAAAGACTAAGTTCTGATACACAAATGTGTTTTCAGTTTTTTGGATCTTTTTCTCTAATCTTTGATTTTTGCTGAAATATTGGATCATTTGAACATTTATTGAAATGAAAGCATGTGAGAAGTTTAGAGGGAAGAATCAGTATTTGGTGGAGCTGTTAACAACTCATAGACATCTGAAATGTGAGCCGACTACACACTGCTGACTGGTTTCATCTTTAACAATGAGTTGTATTTTAAAAGCTTGTTATATTTTCCATTGTGTCAAATCTGCATCTGAAAAGTAACTAAAGCTGTTCAATAAATGTAGTGGAGTAGAAAGTACCTCACATGGAAATACTACAGTAAAGTACTAGTACCTCCAACTGTACTACAGTAAAGGACTAGTACCTCTAACTGTACTACAGTAAAGTACTAGTACCTCAAACTGTACTGGAGTAAAGTACAAGTACCTCAAACTGTACTACAGTAAAGTACAAGTACCTCAAACTGTACTACAGTAAAGTACAAGTACCTCTAACTGTACTACAGTAAAGTACAAGTACCTCAAACTGTACTGGAGTAAAGTACTAGTACCTCAAACTGTACTACAGTAAAGTACAAGTACCTCTAACTGTTCTTTAATACAGTACTGGAGTAAATGTACTCAGTTACATATCACCTCTGTACTTATTGTCTGTACAAATTAGCGACATCTAAAACATAACAAGGAGAAGCACTGGTTAAATCTGAGATCTGAAAAATAAAAAGTAACCACAGCTGTAAAATAAATGTATTGTCGTCAAGTAAAATGTTCATATTTCCAGCTGAAATGGAATAAAATGTACTTAATACAGTGTTGAATTAACTTTGCTGTGATATAATGTGTTTATAGGAGTTCTCACCGCTGGTCTGCTCAGTGTTGTCGACACACAGCAGAACCACCAGCAGCAGCGCTGGAGTTACCACAGCTGGACGCATGGCTCAGCAAGTCTCACTGCTACAATATCACCTGGAAATGTGACACAGTCAGTGAGGAGATGTTTAAAACAACATAATCCACAAATCAAACAACTTGTTACTTTCAATAACAAAGTGATTTTAAGTTCTGTACACCATAAAAAGACAGCTGCCAAGTGTCCAAATTGTCTGATTCCAGCTTCTTAAATATGAATATTTTCTGGTTGCTGTAGTCTTCTATGACAATAAACTGAATATCTTTGACTTTTGAAGACAATAAGACATTTAAGAACATCACCTTGGGCTTTGAAAAACAATGATAAACATTTTTCATAATTTTCCTAAACTTAAATGATCAAGAATCGATAATCATAAATAATTGTTAGTTGCAGCCTATATGATGTAGAAATGGAAAAGAAACACAAGACAACATAGGCGGTATTTAAAAAGACAAGAAGGGGTAAAAATAATCATGAATATTAGCTGCCTGTAAGAGTTAAGACACTTTGATCGGCATTTAAAGCTTCAGTTTGTGTCACTTTCTTAGCTTAACCTCTTAAACTCCTGGTTTTCACAAGAAGTAGTCTCTGCTGCATTTCTCACCAATTTTCTTTTTGGAAATCTTTCGACATGAGCTGGAAACCTGTTTTTGACGCTATTAATGATCTAATAACCATTCAATGTACTTACATGCTGAAATTAGATCTCTTACTAGCAGTTTTAAATGGTAAATGAACTTTCTAGTCTTCTCAACCAATCAAAGTGCTCTACAACACCCTGATAGCAGAGGCCGCCATGCACAAAGCCAACCTGCTCATTAGGAACGATTCAAAGCGTCCTCTGCTCATCCATTCACACTCACACATCCCAAGTCCCTTATTGGATTGCTCCTTGATGCACGCTTGAACTAGAATTTGTTCTGGTTCAACATCTTGCTTATTGCTTATTTCTGCTCTGAGGAACTACCACTGTCCTTCTGATTGGTGGACGACCCGTCAGACTCCGCCATTCCTTTGCTGGATTCAAACTTCCTATCTACACTGATGAGGAAACAGCAGCATTACTGTCAATCAGCTCCAACGCTAATGCTAATGTTAATGCTAACCCAAGCTCCTGTGTTTAAACTCAGTTATAAAGTCCACAGAGTTCAGATGTTTGTGGTCCAGCTCTGATCTCCTAAAACACACCCAGACACATGAACTCACCACAGACAGTCGTCGTCGTCGTTCTTCCTCCTTTCTGACTGTCAGACGGTCGGTTTCACGCTGTTTAAAGCCAACGCTCGTGCCCCGAGGACAGGCCGCAACCCTTTAAAATGTTTACTTCACTGCTCCACAGGACTGTTTGCTTTACTGTTGTACTGTTTGTGTTTTTGTTCAGTACACAGCCAAGAGCCAGAGAATAACGGCGGTATGAGTAATTCACATTGTGTATTTGATTATGAATGTCTGATGCTTCCTTCATGACGTTTACACCTAACTCTCTCTCTGTCTTCTTACAAAGTGTTTTGCAAAGGAAAAAAAAAAAAAGATGTGGTTCGAGTCCAAACACGACAACGCTGTTCTGTTCTTCGCTCAACAGTACTTCGCTCTGCTGTGGAAATACAGCATTTAGATTAGATTAGATTTCTTTATTTGTACCTGCAGGTAAATTTGGCTCGCAGTGAGAGACATTCATACAAAACAATACAAGAAAATAAAAAACAGTAAAATAGCTACACAATTCGTCATCATCCCCATCATCATTCCATGCTGCCTCATAAAGTGCATTTAATATGTACCTATATCTACCCTCAAAGTGCATGGCATAAAGTGCATAAGTGGCTCTCATCATCATATCATCATTGTCATCATCACCATCGTCATCATCAACACCACAACCATCGTCAAGGGATCACTAGTTCTTATTAAGATGTATGATGGCCGCAGGGACAAAACTAGACCTGTGCCTTTTAGTTTTGGTCCTCGGTACGGTGTACCTGCCGATTTAAACTTTGGTTTTGATGTTTTCATCCCCAGCGGACATTTGACATCCATGTGATCATGAAAACGCCTCAATACAGTTCCAGCTGCTGTGAGATGACAGCAAAAAATAACGTTTGTATTTCATGTTTCTGTTTGTTTTGAGCTAAGAGGCCTGTGTGTGACATATACGGGGCTAGTTTTCTGGTTTTTACTTGGTCCTTATAAAGACATCAGTTATCTCTGATTATCTACTTTGGGAGGAGATGGAGGAGGCAGTGATCGAACAAGGACATGGATGTATTGTAAGAACTGGATTCTGGAGTGAATAATGGCGCCCATTGACTTAAATATAACTTTATAGTTTAGTAAACTACAAAAAAAGTAATAAAATCATGTGAAAAATATACTATATCATATGAAAGGGTGAAAATGTTGGAGTTACATTGATATACATCTATCCACATTGTTTTCAGTCTATGGGGGAAATGCTTTTTTTGTTGCAGTTATACAAGCGACCACTAGGAGGAAACTGGTTGCCAGGCCGACCAGAGGACATTTAGAGATGCCTGAGGAGAGAAACACTATAAAAACTATTTAAAAAAAGCAGTTTCTTGCAAAGAGATATGAGTGTAATGAGTTGAATCTGCCTCCAGTCCAAACACTTTGAGTCAGTGTTGACTCAAAGGGTGGAGGAACCGAAGAGAACAAACGTACTTACAGACTCTTCCAGTGTTTGCTTTGACAACACCAACAATGTAAATTTACTGGCAACTGAAGAAAATGAAGAAAATGCATCTTTTCACATGTTTATCATATTTTACTTTTATGTATTCTAGATTTAAATGACAACAAATAATAAAGACAAAAGTAATGTTTAAGTAATGAGTCCTTCACCACCTCTGGAAGATTTTGACCAGATACTTTGATAGTTACTTGACTCTTTTATGTAGTGTTGTATTATAATTAGAGTTATTTATTACAGTATTATTATTTTTATTCTGTATTGATCCTATGAAGTCAGTCAGACTACAGTCTATAAACTGCTCAGACAATGAATGTACCCAAATTGTTTGTATCTTTTTTTGAAAGCCTATTAAGATTCATTTATTTTTTATCCCCGAGGGGAAATTGACAGCTGCTTTGACAAGAAAGAAAAGCAGGACAAATTATACAAGAATAAAATACACAATTCATAGAAATACTTTAAAAGAAGAAGAAGAAGACAAAAGAGGAAGATGCTACTGTGCTCTCTATCAGCTGGGCAAAATAACAGATTAAAAAGTGCTTGCTGGTAGACAACTATAAATAAAAAACTATTTAAAGTGCACAGGGATTTAAAAAAGTGTGACAGACATTACAAACTATTTTCTTCCATAATTTCCTTATTTAATAGTTTAAGTTATGAAAACAATGTGTCATAATTTGCAGAGACGATTAAGCTGTTTAAATATTTCAGGGTTAATGTAGTTGATGTAAAATAGTTTCTACCTGATTCACGAGATGCAGAGAGGCCATTCAACTGTTCATTGGCTGAGAGGTGAGATAACAATGATGAACAGTGGTATTACAAATAAAACAGACAAAAGGAGCATTTCGAAATACAGTAATAAATAAATACTATTTGTGTCATATTTGCATTTCCCCCTAGAGGGAGCAATAAATTACCCTAACCCTATATTAACCCTGTAAAGCCTGAACCATCGAGTGTTTATTAAACCTTCTGACAAGTCATTAAAAAACTAATTAAACACTTTGCACATATTAGTTTTATTTTAAACAAATAAAAACACATGAATACAATGTTGTTTAAAGCTCTTATAGCTCCTGCATAAAGCTCATATCACCACCTACTACTTTTTATGCATGAAATGATAGATGCACAGATTAATATAATAAAATAAACTACTAAATATTGATTAATTCAACACTGCATTGGTTTATCTGATCTTAAAATCAGGTTACTCAGGAAATAATGATCATCCTGATGAAGTAGAGCTCTCTGAAACTCATGTATATGAATGACCTGACATTATAGGGTTAAATATTGAACACATGAAACCTCTATATCAGACACATACAGGCCAAATCTGATCTCATGTGGGCCGGATCATTAAAAACGGTTGGAAGGGAGGAAGGAAACAAGGAAGGAAAGAAGGGAAAAGTGATAGGAAGGAAGGAAGGAAGGAAGGAAGGAAGGATAAGGGATTAGGAAGGAAAGGTAGGAGGGAAGGAAAGACAAAAGGAAGGAAGGAAGGAAGGAAGGAAGGAAGGAAGGAAGGAAGGAAGGAAGGAAGGAAGGAAAGCAAGAAAGGAAAAGAAGACAAGGAAAGAAGCAAGGAAGGAAGGAAGAGAAGGAAACAAAGAAGGAAAGAAGTAAGAAAGGGAGGAAGGAAAGGTAGGAGGGAAGGAAAGACAAAAGGAAGGAAGGAAGAAAGGGAGGAAGGAAGGAAAAGAGATTAGGAAGGAAAGGTAGGAGGGAAGGAAAGACAAAAGGAAGGAAGGAAGGAAGGAAGGAAAGCAAGAAAGGAAAAGAAGACAAGGAAAGAAGCAAGGAAGGAAGGAAGAGAAGGAAACAAAGAAGGAAAGAAGTAAGAAAGGGAGGAAGGAAAGGTAGGAGGGAAGGAAAGACAAAAGGAAGGAAGGAAGGAAGGAAATAAGGAAGGAAGGAAGGAAGGAAGGAAAAGAGATTAGGAAGGAAAGTGGGCCGGATTGGACAGCTTGGCGGGCCAGTTCTGACCCACGGGCCGCATGTTTGACCCTAACCCTGCTCTATAGCCCTTACTGGTTTGTTATGTCTGTCTGTCACTTCCTGTACAGTCATTTCTAAAAGAGTCGTTCCTCAATTTCACTCAGAAGTAAACAAATGCAGCTTCTCATTTCTTGTTGAAAACATTTGATTGCGAAATTTTAACAGTCTGCAGCGATTATACTTTGAGTTCTTTGAAATGTTTGTCTTCACCCGATGTGTCTTCCTACGTGTTTCCAGCTCATTAACCCTTGTGTCGTCCTCCCGGGTCAAATTGACCCCGTCTGTTCCTTCTTTCCTCCCTCCCTTCCTTCATTCTTCCCTCCTTTCCTTCCTCCCTCCTTCATTCTTCCCTCCTCCCTCCCTCCTTTCCTTCCCTTCCTTCCCCCCTCCTCCCTCCCTCCTTTCCTTCCTTCCTTCTTCCTTCCCTCCTTCCTTCTTCCTTTCCCTCCTCCCTCCCTCCTTTCCTTCCCTCCTTTCCTCCCTCCCTTCCTTCATTCTTCCCTCCTCCCTCCCTCCTTTCCTTCCTTCTTCCTTCCCTCCTTCCTCCCTCCCTCCTTTCCTTCCTTCTTCCTTCCCTCCTTCCTCCCTCCCTCCCTCCTTTCCTTCCTTCTTCCTTCCCTCCTTCCTTCTTCCTTTCCCTCCTCCCTCCCTCCTTTCCTTCCTTCTTCCGTCCCTCCTTCCTCCCTCCCTCCTTTCCTTCCTTCTTCCTTCCCTCCTTCCTCCCTCCCTCCCTCCTTTCCTTCCTTCTTCCTTCCCTCCTTCCTTCTACCCTCCTCCTTTCCCTCCTCCCTCCCTCCTTTCCTTCCCCCCTCCTTTCCTTCCTTCCTCCCTCCTTCCTTCTACCCTCCTCCTTTCCCTCCTCCCTCCCTCCTTTCCTTCCTTCTACCTCCGTCCATTCCTTCCTTGACTCAAGGACAACAGGAGGGTTAAACTATTTCATCCCCATTCAAGTGAGCTGAGAGCTAACTGGAAAATAGCCGACTCAGCTAGTGGAAGTCTCTAGTGGAAACATGCTGATGTGTTTTGTTGTTTCCAGCTCATTTGTTTCAGTGTTAATGAGCAAAATGATCAGATTTATATCCATTGAGTTTATTAAAATTGGGAGAAGCACAATTAACTGAGAGCTAACCGGAAAATAGCCGACTCAGCTAGTGGAAGTCTCTAGTGCAGGGGTGTCAAACATGCAGCCCGTGGGCCAGAACCGGCCCGCCGAGGGGTGCGATCTGGCCCACTTTCCTTCCTGTGTTCTTTTCCTTCCTTCCTTTTTTCCTTCCATCTGTCCTTCCTCCCTATCTTCTTTTTATCCTTTTTTTATTCCTTCCACCTGTCCTTCCTACCTTCCTTTTTTCCTTTCTTCGTTCCTTTCTTCCTTCCATCTGTCCTTCCTCCCTTTCTTCCTTCCTCCGTTTTTTCCATCTGTCCTTCCTTCCTTCTGTCCTTCCTACCTTCCTCCCTTTCTTCCTTCCTCCGTTTCTTCCATCTGTCCTTCCTTCTTTCCTTCCTTCCTCCTGTCTGTCCTTCCTACCTTTCTTCTCTCTTTCCTTTTGTCTCTCTTTCCTTCCTTCCCTTCTTATTTCCTTCCTTTCTTCCCTCCATCTATTTAATGATCCGGCCCACATGAGATCAAATTGGTCTGTATGTGGCCCTTGAATGAATATGAGTTTGACTCCCCTGCTCTAGTGAGCCTGCTCTATATGGGCCCAACAATCAAGAAGCACCTGAGTCATTTCATTACAATGGAAAAGGGATTAAACAGGCGCCATCCAGTCGTCCTTAATACCTCCATAGGAACAGCCACATTACTACTTTACCTCTTTAACAAGTCATTTGTCTGTTATTGTGAAGCCATAATTAGGATTATTGTACATGAGGTGGCATCAGTTACTCAGTGGTAATGATACTAATGTAATTAATGACCTGTATGGGAAACGGGCTTCTCATTTCTTGTTGAAAACCTTTGATTTTAACAGTCTCCAGCAATTATACGAGTTCTTTGAAATGTTTGTTGAGTTGATTAAAATTGGGAAAAGCACGATTAAACTATTTCATCCCCATTCAAGTGAGCTGAGAGCTAACCGGGAAAATAGCCGACTCAGCTAGTGGAAGTCTCTAGTGAGCATGCTCTATATGGGGACCCAAAAATCAAGAAGCACGAGCAAAACACCTGAGTCACTTCATTACAACGGAAAAGCTGATTTGTTGGCTTCGTTTCCCACTGAGACGCCATCCAGTCCTCCTTAATACCTCCATGGGAACAGCCACATTACTACTTTATCTCTTTAACAAGTCATTTGTCTTTTATTGTGAAGCCATAATTAGGATTATTTTACATGAGGTGGCATCAGTTACTCAGTGGTAATGATACTAATGTAATTAATGACCTGTCTATGAAGTGTGACACATTTAGGACAATAAGCTACAAAACCATTAAGGATTAATTGGAAATGAGAGCTTCATGGATGCTGTACATGCTGGTTGATATAATATGATTATCATCCAGACAGGGTTTACTTGCTAGTCTAGTCTATAACCCAGATTTCAACAATACAAGACTGTAAAATAAGTACAGCTTTAGATGAGATAAGAATGGTTTTAATGCATCACACAGAGTTTTAAATGTTTCTACAGTTACAAGTAACCTGAATCAGTAAGTCTGGGAAAGAGGACACACAATGAGACGCGGAGAACAATGAAGTGAAAGGCAGATTTAAAAATGATGTAACCCAAAACTCACCATGAAAGAATAACTTTTTTTTTTCTTCCACAAAGGGCTCGTTTTGCGATGTTGCGATGTTGCTATAACTGAATAAGGTAAATGTGGGTCTGCCAAGTTATTCCCCCTCCGCTGAAAGGAGTTTATTGTTGGTGTAACACATGATCTCAAAGCTGTGGTGGAAATGGTGGGAAGTGAAATAAAAGCAAAGCAGAAGCAGCGTCAGTGAAACAGCAGAAGAGTCTGTTAGAAGAGGCTCAACACACCAGCTGATCCTGAACAAGGTGAGCCATGATTATTACAATGATCACAAATATCACTTTAATTAATTTACTACATTGAAAAACTTAGAGTATTAATTGTAAGCACCATTTATCATCATCCAAAGACTCATTTCGACTCGATCCACACACAATATATAACTCTATTATTATAAAAATGATACCTTATATGTATGTATGTAACTGTTTATTCAGTGTTCTTGCTTTAAATGTCCCATTATGTCCATTATGATTCTATATATATATAAGAGAAATAAGGGTTAGGCTCAAGGAAACAAACTGGAGATCAAACAAAAAACAACCCTGTCTGTTAAAAATATGTTAATATGTTAGTAGTTTGTGATGTTTTTTGGGCATTTTTGCTTTTATTTGAAAGTAGACGGCATAGAGGCTTTAATTAACTGCAGTATTATTAAACTTTCTATATATATGAAATTAATTTACTACATTGAAAAAACATTTATTATCATCCAAAGACTCATTTCGACTCGATCCACACACAATATATAACTCTATTATTATAAAAATGACTAGTTGAATGAATAGTTGTTATTCGTTGGCAATTTTGGCTCAAGGAAACAAAACTGGAGATCAATCCTGTCTATTAAAAATATGTTAATATCTGATTTGTATTTATTTATTGGACTGGACCATGTGTTGTAAGGCTCAGGCTGCTAAATCACTTTGGTGACGTTTAGGGAAAGATTGATAGTTTTTGATGTTTTTTGGGCATTTTTGCTTGTATTTGAAAGTAGATGGCGTAGAGGCCGACAGACAGCAGGGAGATGGGAATGACATTAGTAAAGGTCCTTTGCTGGGATCGAACCATCGAGTCATTACAACTATGTGACATGCTTGGTGACCAATCGGCTCCAAGATTATAGTTCTTTATTGAAAAGGTTCACTTGTCCAGTCTCTTGTTACTGCACATTTTTCACTCAGTGTTTGTTGTGAAGGCCAAATCAATCATGTGCATCTATTGTGACCTTTTTTTGCAACTTTGCAGATATGTTCATTTAGGGCTGGGATATTGAAATTATATCGATAATGTGATATGAGACTAGATATCGTCTTAGATTGTCATCAGAGTCGTCTTTTCCTGGTTTTAAAGCTGCATTTGAACCTACCAGACTGTTCTAGCTGTTCTGTTTTTTTACCTTTTACCTACTTTTTCCTTATATCTTCATTACTGATGATTATTTATCAAACATTTCATAGTGTGAATATTTAGTGAAAGCATCGACAGTCATCTCTATATCGATGTATTTGGTCTAAAATATCGTGATGTTTGATTTTGTCCATATCGCCCAGCCCTATGTTCATCAACCTTCCTGTTGTCCTCGAGTCAAGGAAGGAAGGATGGAAGGGAGGAAAGGAAAGAAGGAAGGTAGGGGAGGAAGAAAAGAGAGAAGGAGGGGGAGGAAAGAAGGAGAGGAGGAAGGAAGGACAGAAGGAAGGAAGAAAGGGGGGTGGAGGAAGGAAAGAAGGAAGGAAGAAAGGGGGATGGAGGAAGGAAAGGAGGAAGGGAGGACAGACAGAAGAAAGGAAGGAAGGAAGGAAGGAAGGAAGGAAGGAAAGAAGGAAAGAAGGAAAGAAGGAACAGTCAAAACAGACAGGGTAATTTGACCCGGGAGGACGACAGGAAGGTTAAGGAAGCATTTCATGTAGCCAGAATGATTTGGATCCAAGAGTGAAAACCCTTTTCATATCTTAAAAATGATGGTCAGGAGAAGTCCCAGAAAGTCTCGCCTGGTTTCCAGAGTTGACAGGCAAACATCATCTTTAGGAGACAGAGTCAAATGAGATGCTTTATAAAAAATGTTTAACTCCATGGACTTGAGTTTAGAGCTCTTGCATGTTAGATAGTTTTTGACTCCTTTGGTCGTTCCTTAGGACGGGCCACGCTCCCTCTTCATCATGAAGGTCCTCAGTGTGTCTCTAACACTCTGCACCATGCTGACGCTGAGCCAAGCCCTGCCGCTCAACACCTCCATAACCAGAGGCTCGGGCCAATGCGAGTTCCTCAGGCACCAAAGCGTCAACCTGATTGGAGGCTACATCCCTCAGTGTGACGCCAATGGGAACTTCATCCCGCAGCAGTGCTCCGTGTCCACCGGCTACTGCTGGTGTGTCAACATCATCACCGGAGAGGAGATACAGCACACAAGGACGCCGCCGGGGACTGTGCAACTCGACTGTTGTGAGTAATGAAGTGTGTGTCATATTGTTTTTAAACATTGGATCATAAAGACTGAGTTCTTGAGCAGAGGTGGAATGAAACTAAGCAGTAATGTACAGAACTTAATACGCTATATTTCATAGGCAAATATAGTACTTTTTAATTCATATACATTCTATTTTACTCTAAACTGGACCAAAATGTATAAAATGAAAATGATGCCGTATTGAAGAAGACTTCAAACTTCCAATTGAGACCTTAAACTCACTATGAAAGTATTCCCTGAGGTAATAAATCAAGTGTGAAGTCGGGTCATTTTAGCCCAGGGGTCACCAACCCTGCTCCTGTAGAGCTACTGCCCTGCAAGTTTTAGGTATCTCCTCCACTCTAACACACCTTATTCTAATAATTAACTGGATTTAAAGCTCGTGACAAAGCTTCAGTTGCTTGATAACGAGCCAATAATGAGAATCAGGTGTGTTAGAGTGAGGAGAAACCTAAAACATGCAGGGCAGTAGCTCTCCAGGAGCAGGGTTGGTCATTGGAATCGCCCCCTGCTGGACATCAGGGAGAGTGCAGGTTTAAGGCATTTCCACATTGACTAACTTTTCAGACCCAAGGCTTCCCGTTTGGCTTTTACATACAAAATATCAGCATATAAATTATGATGCTTGGTTATAGATGTAGGTATCTGTTTACTTGGTATCTATGTGCATCAGTAATTATAATCCAATAATATAAAATAAAGCTTCAGGGCCTGCTGGATAATATAATACACTTAATACATTTAAAGTGAAGAATGCCACTGACAGAAATGCATTATAGCAGTTTCACAGGGATTGCAGTATTTGATCTCACTTGAATTCTTATTAATGTTTAAGTTATTTCTGCAGATGTACTTAGACGTCATTAACATATTTAAAAGCTATTTTTATAGACAGGGATTTCTACTGTCCGTACGGCTGGTCCCGCTTTGGAAGACGGTGTTTCATCTTCATTGACAGCCCGAAGGCGTGGGTTGAAGCCGAGGTGAGGACTGGGTGTCAAGCCCTCTAGCAATCTATTAATCTAGCTTTGGTGAGATCAATGAAAGGACAGAAACTATTTCCTCTCTTCTTCCCCCGCAGAGTTACTGTCAGTTTGAACGAGCTAACCTCGCATCCGTCCACAGTTATGAGGAGGATCATTTCATCCAGGATCTGACCAGAGGAAACTCCCACGACTTCCCCGACACCTGGATTGGAGGCTTTGATGCCATACAAGTACAGAATCATTATTACAAATCAGTAAAGTTTATTATTGATCTGGGATAAAAAATAAAAAACTACCACAGGGAAATATTTAACAGTCGATCAATGAACATTTCAATCAGATGGAACCGAATTTGGAGCTAGCTTAAATGTTAAAATGTTAAATCATAGAGTTCAAATCATAGTATCAGGCAGGGACTGTGGCGGCTGTGGCTCAGGAGGTAGAGCGGTTGCTATGCCAACGGTGCATGAATGTGAATGAACGGTTAGATTCCCCTGATGAGCAGGTTGGCACCCTGCGTGGTAGCCCCTGCCATCAGTGTATGAATGTGTGTGAATGACATGTGATGTACAGCGCTTTGAGTGGTCGCAAAGACTAGAAAGGCGCTATATAAGTACAGTCCATTTACCATTTACATTTACCATTTAACTCAAAGAGAGAGAGAGCTCAGGATGAAGCTGACAAGGCTTTATTCTCAAAAATGGAGATGAACAAAAAGTGTCTCAATCAAGGGAAAAGCAGGCAAAAAGTCAAACAAAAAATCACTCTTCCAAGGAATTAACACACTACAAATACCATAAACTATGACAGGACGCTTGTTCTCTGGACGACAGATAAGACACACTCACACAGGACAAAGGGAGACGCAGACTATAAGCACACGTGGAGGGAAATGGGGAACAGGTGGAAACAATCAGGAATCAGGGAAGACAATCAGACCGGTGACACATGAGGAAGGGCAAGGCACCTGAAACGAGAGGAGAGTTAATTTTCAAAATAAAACAGGAAGTCACAAAACAAACATTGAGACAAGGCGGGGAGCTCCGGTCCTCTGAAATGAGGCCAACCAGGAAGTAACTTAGAGCTGCATTCTATCAAAAGGCCACCAGGGGGCGACCGTCTCTATACAAGTCAATGGAGAATTCACCAACTTCTCACTTGATTTCTAACCTCAGTAAACGTTTTCAAAATGTGTTTATGGTCTCAATCGCTAGTTTAAAGCCTTCTTCAATGCAGTATGATGTTCATTTGGGACATTTTGGCCTCCCTGATTTTATATGTGACGATAAAGCAGGGTATGCATTAGGGCGTGGCTACGTCCTGATTGACAGGTTGATTGACCAATGTCCTCCAGATCCAGCCCTCGTAACCATAGCAACCTCCCCGCCCCGCCTCATGCCCATATAAGTAGAATCCGTGTTTTTATTTTTCCCAGCATGCACCTGAAATGTTCAAGATGGCGCTGCTTAGATTAGAAACTATTGGCTTCCGAGCAGCAGTCCACAAACCAATGGGTGACGTCACGGATGTTACGTCCATTTCTTTTATACAGTCTGTGGTTGAGACAGGACAAAAACTCAACTTGACACTACCGGTGTGACACATAGAGTATAGAAATAGAAAAAACTGCTTATATAAGATGTAAATTATGCAACTAATGTAGAAATGTTTCTGTCTTTTTGTTTGTCCGTCCATAGCCCGGTTATTGGATGTGGAGTGACGGCTCCAAGTTCTACTACCAGAACTGGTCCACGGACTACGACGAAAGAACGGGGCACTGTCTGAAGATGAACTGTGGATGTAAATGAGCTGCACACACACACACTTTTAACCCTCCTGTTGTCCTCAGGTCAAGGAAGGAAGGAAGGAAGGAAGGAAGGAAGGAAGGAAGGAAGGAAGGAAGGAATGAGGAAGGAAGGAAGGAAGGAAAGGAAGGAATAAGGAAGGAAGGAAGGAAAGGAGTAAGGAAGGAAGTCGAAGAGGAAGGGAATAAGGAAAGAAAGGAGTAAGGAGGGAGGAAAAGAGGAACTAAGGAAGGAATGAGGAAAGAAGGAAGGAAGGAAGGAAGGGGGGAGGGAGGAAAAGAGGAAGGAAGGAAGTCGAAGAGGAAGGGAATAAGGAAGGAAGTCGAAGAGGAAGGGAAGAAGGAAGGAAGGAAGGGAGGGAGGAAAGAAGGAGGGAGGAAAAGAGGAAGGAAGGAAGTCGAAGAGGAAGGGAATAAGGAAGGAAGGAAGGGAGGGAGGAAAGGAGGAAGGAAGGAATGAGGAAGGAAGGAAGGAAGGAAGGAAGGAACGAAGGAAGGAAAGGAGTAAGGAGGGAGGAAAAGAGGAAGTAAGGAAGGAATGAAGAAGGAAGGAATGACGGAAGGAGGGAAGGAAGGAAGGAAAAGAGTAAGGAGGGAGGAAGATGTTTTTTGTTTTTCTAATCTAATCTAAAAATCTTTCTGTTCTCCATTTTGCAGTAGAGAGAAGCTGGAACTCCGCTCCCTGCAACGACACTCTCCCTTTCGTTTGCTCCAAGATGATCTGATCCACATGTGCCTCGCTGTGCTGAACCCAACAGCTGGAGGGACGTTTCCTCTCCTTAACTTCCCTCGCTGTGCTGAACCCAACAGCTGGAGGGATGTTTCCTCTCCTTACCTTCCTCCATTAAAGAAAATAATTAATAATACCCACATAGAGCTTGTAGCAGCTAGTCTAGCTAACCCACCAGCACATGTTTGGTCCATCTGAAGCTGCAGGCCTCTGATTCTGATTCAGTCTAACCTGTGTTATATCTGGACCAGCTTAGAACCTTTTAAGTACTAAAGAAATTAAATTTTTTTAAACATATCAATAAAAAATCACAACTCTGAACCACGAAAGCATTTGTGTCACATAATAAAGATATTGTGCTTTTCTATATACACGGACAACACAATGGGTTTTAAACTCCCGACTCGTCCTCTTCCGCTTATCCGGGGTCGGGTCGCGGGGGCAGCAGCCTAAGCAGGAAGCCCAGACTTCCCTCTCCCCAGCCACTTCGTCCAGCTCTTCCCGGGGGATCCCGAGGCGTTCCCAGGCCAGCCGAGAGACATA
Organism: Scomber japonicus; assembly: GCF_027409825.1. Lineage (NCBI taxonomy): Eukaryota > Metazoa > Chordata > Actinopteri > Scombriformes > Scombridae > Scomber > Scomber japonicus. Next base: position 26,726,246 of record NC_070599.1, on the reverse strand, counting down.
GTCTCTCCAGCGTGTCCTGGGTCTTCCTCGGGGTCTCCTACCTTAAACTAAACAAATAAATAAATACAGAGTCTGGTGGCTGTGCTGAAGAAATTTGTGCCCCCAAATTATTAAAAAATCTCCCTGTTAGTACTAATTTATGTATTCATGTCATCAGATAAAGAATATCTGAAAAGCATAGAACAACAAAGCATGTTTGTTACTCAGCAGCAAATAAGGAAAACAAGAGATAATAAAAAAGGGTTCATATATTTAGAAATACATGTGTGACACACCGGAGAGTCAATAAGTTTGACTCACAGCTGACTGACAGACTGCGAGGTTTTGAAAGTGATGAGTCAGATGTTCTTTTCACACACTGACAATATGAGGACATTCGTCTAATTAGTCAATTCCCAAAAACACCTTAACCCTCCTGTTGTCCTCAGGTCAAGGAAGGAAGGAAAGGAGAGAAGGAGGGAGGGAGGAAGGAAGGAAAGAAGGAAGGAGGGAAAGGAGTAAAGAAGGAGGGAGGAAGGAAGTAAGGAAGGAAAGGGGTAAGGAGGGAGGGAGGGAGGATGGAAGTAAGGAGAGAAGGGAGGAAGGAGGGAAGAAGGAAGGAAGGAAGGAAGGATCGGAGGGAGGAAAGGAGTAAGGAGAGAAGGAAGCAAGGAAGGAAGGATGGGAAAGGAGTAAGGAGGGAGGGAGGGAGGAAGGAAAGGAGTAAGGAAGGAGGAAAGAAGGAAGGAAGGAAGTATGGAAGGAGGAGGGAGAGCAAAGAAAGAGGGAAGACAGGAGGGTTAAACATACATAAATATCAGGGTAGGACATCAAAATGACTAGTTATGGTTGAGGCTGTGATTGAAGGAAGGAAGGAAGGAAGGAAGGAAGGTAGGAAAGGAGACATCAAAATGACTAGTTATGGTTGAGGCTGTGATTGAAGGAAGGAGGAAGGAAGGAAGGAAGGGAGGAAAGGAGACATCAAAATGACTAGTTATGGTCGAGGCTGTGATTGAAGGAAGGAGGGAGGAAGGAAAGGAAGAAGGAAGGAAGGAAGGAAGGAAGGAAAGGAGACATCAAAATGACTAGTTATGGTTGAGTCTGTGATAAATCATGAATGTTTTACAGTAAGTTAATACAATGGTCACTCTTGTATAGTAGCACAAGCTGATGTTTGTATTTGTGTCTGTTGATGCCTTTGATTTCGTAACACAGAAACACCACATACACCACATACACCATTTACCCTTTTGGACTCAAAGCAAACATCAGTTGCTCCATTTCTTTTTTTTCTTCCCGTAAGTGATGAAGTGCAACGCCTACGCAATCCTGAGAAGCCTGAACGAAGCATTTTATCTCTACAGAGAACATTTATGTCTTAATAAGTACAATAAACAAGCAAAACTCACAAAAAATACCTTTTTCATTCTGGCTTTCTCATATAGGCCGACAGACTTCTGACTCTCTGTGGAGTTAAAGTCACTTCCTGATCCCCCAAAACTTACTTCTGACACCTGAATATATAAAACTTCATTAAGTGAGATCATTTATATTCAAACCTAAATAACATCACAGCTGCTAGGGAGCCAAGATGAAGGAAGGAGACGAGAAGGAAGGAAGGAAGGAAGCAAAAGAAGACAGGAAGGACAGAAGGAAGGAAGGAAGGAAGAAAGGAAGGCAGGAAAGGAGTAAGGAGGGAGAGAGGAAAGGAAGAAGGGAGTAAGGAGGGAGGGAGGAAAGGAAGAAGGAAGGAAAGAAGGGAGTAAGGAGGGAGGGAGGAAAGGAAGGGAGGAAGGAAGGAAAGTAGAAAGGAGGGAGGGAAGGAGGAAGGAATTAAGGAAGGAAGGAAAGTAGTAAGGAGGGAGGGGAGGAGGAAGGAATTAAGGAGAGAAGGGAGGGAGGAAGTTTCTTGACATTAGGTTGCTAGAAATATTCTTAAAGAACATACAACTAAGGCCCTGTAAGGAAGAAACTAGTCCAATTTTAAAATATGGATTAAGTCTTCATGATCATTGCCTACTGCTTTTCTCAGTTTCTTGACATTTTGCAGATGTGACAACAAACAGGAAACTGCTTAAACACACACGTTCAGTAAATTTGGACTCATCAGAGATACTCTTTGGTTGTTTTTTGCCCTTTTGTTCCTTCACAAACTTCGAGCTTGACCGTATAAAGCAGTGACTCAGGCTGGGTAAACTGTCCCAGCAGGTATTGACCAACTTCCACAGATCAATAAAAGTGAGGGGGGTGGAGGGGGGGGGGTCCACATACTCCCACAGACAGGCAGACAAGGAGGCAGGCAGGCAGGGAGGGAGGGAGGGAGGGAGGCAGATAGAGGATAAATACTCGGTCATATCCCATTTGAGAGACAGAAACAGAGGTGAAGGCACACCGAAGACATCGAAGGAGGGATTGAGATTGAAGAGTTTCAGAAGAGTAACTTTCTAAAGAGTCGACGATGAAGACGCTGCTGTTGTTGAGTCTCTGTGTGTACGCGGCCTTCGCTCAGTCCGCGCTGGAGTATGACGACTATGACACGGTGAGTGAATACAATAATGACTACCAAACATTTCAAAAAGATACCAAATGGGTATGATTATTGAGGAAATGTGAACATATTATAACCCACAAAGTGTCTAGAATATTTCCATTTGGTGGAAACATAGCAAAGGGTTTATACAGGTCTAAATATCTTATTGAAATGTAACTTTAAGGACTTTTTTAGCTTGTAATTTTAGTTTTTGTATACCCAAAAATCGGAAAAACAGATTCCAAGTTTGTACTCATTGTAATGTTAGAGCAGTCTTAAATGATGATGATACCAATCGGCCTTAAAGTTGGAATCTTAATGTGACAATATGATCATAATTTATCATATTGTTCAACAAAATTGTTATTTGAAAGAATCCATTTTGTATTTTAAATGTCCAATTATGTATTTTAAAAGACAGTCTAATCCAATTATTACGACTACAGCACCAAAAGCACTCAGACACATATTATAAAGTGACCTCATTAGATAATGTAGCTTTTAAATAAGTCATTTTTTATCCTTCCGTGTACTGATAAGATAGGAAATGTGAACATATTATAACTCACTAAATGTCTAGAATATTTCCATTTGATGGAAGGACAGTCAAGGGTTTAAACAGGTCCAAATATCTTATTGTAATGTAACTTTAAGGACTTCCAAGTTTTAATGTTAGAGCAGTCAGCAGTCTTAAATGATGATGATACCAATCACCACTACAGGCAATAGTGTCTGAAAATCGGCGTTAAAGTAGAAATTTTAATGTGAAATATGATCATAATTTATCATTTAAATTGTTATTTGAAAGAATCCAGAAAACAATCTATTAAAAAATCACACACACAAACTAATTATGTATTTTAAATTTGAATATTGAGGAAATGTGAACATATTATAACCCACAAAATGTCTAGAATAATCCTGTTTGATGGAAAGATAGCAAAGGGTTTAAACAGGTCTAAATATCTTATTGAAATGTAACTTTAAGGACAGTCAGCAGTCTAAGCAGGAAGCCCAGACTTCCCTCTCCCCAGCCACGTCGTCCAGCTCTTCCCGGGGGATCCCGAGGCGTTCCCAGCCCAGCCGAGAGACATAGTCTCTCCAGCGTGTCCTGGGTCTTCCTCGGGGTCTCCTACCGGTGGGACGGGCCCTGTAACTCTTAATTTGGATTTTCAAAATAAAATGTCTTGGCTCTTAAATGTTAAAAACTACATTGAATATACTGAATATGTGAGTGTGGTTGTTGAGAGAGAGGTTTCAGGGTTGTTTTTAATTTAAATGTCCAATTATGTATTTTAAATTTGAATATTGAGGAAATGTGAACATGTTATAACCCACTAAATGTCTAGAATAATCCTGTTTGATGGAAACATAGCAAAGGGTTTAAACAGGTCTAAAAATCTTATTGTAATGTAACTTGTAACTGGTTTTAATCACCACTACAGGCAATAGTGTCTGAAAATCGGCGTTGTAGGAATCTTAATGTGACAATATGATCATAATTTATCATATTGTTCAACGAAATTGTTATTTGAAAGAATCTATTTTGTATTTTAAATGTCCAATTATGTATTTTAAAAGACAGTCTAATCCAATTATTACGACTACAGCACCAAAAGTACTCAGACTCATTAGATAATGTAGCTTTTTAGTCATTTTTTATCCTTCCGTGTATTGATAAGATAGGAAATGTGAACATATTGTAACCCACTAAATGTCTAGAATATTTCCATTTGATGGAAGGACAGTCAAGGGTTTAACCAGGTCCAAATATCTTATTGAAATGTAACTTTAAGGACAGTCAGCAGTCTTAAATGATGATGATACCAATCTCCACTACAGGCAATAGTGTCTGAAAATCGGCGTTAAAGTAGGAAGTAGAATTTTAATGTGACAATATGATCATAATTTATCATTTAAATTGTTATTTGAAAGAATCCAGAAAAGAAATCTATTAAAAAATCACACACACAAACTAATTTTGTATTTTAAATGTCCAATTATGTATTTTAAATTTGAATATTGAGGAAATGTGAACATATTATAACCCACAAAATGTCTAGAATAATCCCGTTTGATGGAAACATAGCAAAGGGTTTAAACAGGTCTAAAAATCTTATTGAAATGTAACTTTAAGGACTTTTTTAACTTCATGTAATTTTAGTTTTACCCAAAAATCGGAAAAACAGATTCCAAGTTTGCAGTCTTAAATGATGATGATACCAATCAGCGTTAAAGTAGGAATCTTAATGTGACAATATGATCATAATTTATCATATTCTTTAATAAAATTGTTATTTGAAAGAATCCATTTTGTATTTTAAATGTCCAATTATGTATTTTAAAAGACAGTCTAATCCAATTATTACGACTACAGCACCAAAAGTACTCAGACACATATTATAAAGTGACCTCATTGGATAATGTAGCTTTTAAATAAGTAATTTTTTATCCTTCCGTGTACTGATAAGATACCAAATGTGTATGAATATTGAGGAAATGTGAACATATTATAACTCACTAAATGTCTAGAATATTTCCATTTGGTGGAAACATAGCAAAGGGTTTAACCCAGGTCCAAATATCTTATTGAAATGTAACTTTAAGCTACGTTGACATCCCTGGTCTAATCCAATTATTACTACTACAGCACCAAAAGTACTCATAAGTCATTTTTTATCCTGCCGTGTACTGACAGCAGTTTTCTCTTCTTCTTCTTCTTCACAGGACACCCCAGCGAAGAGTGGAACAGTACGTACCACAGTTATACTTTTATTAACTAAACTCATCTCATTACTACTTTATTTATTCCTCATCATCTCATTATGACATCATCTCATTATGACATCATCTCATTATGACATCATCTCATTATGACATCATCTCATTACTACTTGATTTATTCCTCATCATCTCATTATGACATCATCTCATTATGACTTTATTTATTCCTCATCATCTCATTATGACATCATCTCATTATGACATCATCTCATTATGACTATTTATTCCTCATCATCTCATTATGACATCATCTCATTATGACATCATCTCATTATGACATCATCTCATTACTACTTTATTTATTCCTCATCATCTCATTATGACATCATCTCATTATGACATCATCTCATTATGACATCATCTCATTATGACATCATCTCATTACTACTTTATTTATTCCTCATCATCTCATTATGACATCATCTCATTATGACATCATCTCATTACGACTTTATTTATTCCTCATCATCTCATTATGACATCATCTCATTATGACATCATCTCATTACGACTTTATTTATTCCTCATCATCTCATTATGACATCATCTCATTATGACATCATCTCATTACGACTTTATTTATTCCTCATCATCTCATTATGACATCATCTCATTATGACATCATCTCATTACTACTTTATTTATTCCTCATCACTTCCTCGTGTCTCCTTGTGTCACCCTCAGGCCAAACCAGCGACGGTAGACGCTCGTGGTCACCGTCCTACATCGAGAGGCAGAGACCAATACAGCTATAACCGCCATAATGTGGCCCCCCCTATCAGCGGAGGCAACAGGTTCGTTCACACAGACTCAGAAAAGAATACATTAACCCTCCTGTTTGTCCTCCCAGGTCAAATTGACCCCATACTTCTTTCCTTCCTTCCTTCCTTCCTTCCTTCCGTCCTTCCTTCCTGCCTGCCTTCCTTGTTTCCTTCCTTCCCTGTTGTCCTCCCGGGTCAAATTGACCCCATACTTCTTTCCTTCCTTCCTCCCTCTATCTTTAATTTTTCCTTCGTTCTTCCCGTCCTTCCCTCTTTCTTTGCTCTTCTTCTTTCCTTTCTCCCTCCCTCCTTACTCCTTTCTTTCTTTCCTTCCTTCCTTTCCTCCCTCCCTCCTTACTCCTTTCTTTCTTTCCTTCTTTCCTTCCTTCCTTCCTTCCTTCCTCCCTTCCTTCTTCACTCCTTCCTTCCTTCTTTCCTTCCTTCCTCCCTCCTTACTCCTTTCCTTCCTTCCTTCCTTGACCTGAGGACAACAGGAGGGTTAAATAAAAGAAAGAAAGACATAAGAACGATTATAATACATTCCAATGCCGTTATCTGCAGTGTGAACACCCTCCTTCCTTACTCCTTCCTCCCTTCCTTACTCCTTCCTTCCTTCCTCCTTACTCCCTTCCTTCCTTACTCCTTTCTATAAGAACGTCTGGCTTCATAGAATAATTACATATCAGTGTCTCTCAGTGTGTTTTTGATATTTTGGTGAAACGTCTCTCGCTTTCTGATCAGGTACCGTGGACGCCCCACTGCTGCCCCAACTGGACAACAGGTTCAGGAGAAGGTGGAACAGCCAGAAGCAGGAGGATGTACACACGCCTCTGAGGAAATGGTAGGAGGACACAGCCATGGATTGGTTTTTAGCTCAGTGACGACACAGAGCGTAGATGTGACCGTTTTTAACCCTCCTGTTGTCATCAGGTCAAGGAAGGACAGGAGGAAGGAAGGAAGGAAAGGAGTAAGGAGGAAAAGAGGGAGGAATTTAGGAGAGAAGGAAGTGAGGAAGGAAGGAAGGAAGGAAGGAAGGAAAGGAGTAAGGAGGAAAAGAGGAAGGAAGCAAGGAGAGAAAGAAGGGAGGAAGGAAAGAAGGAAGGAAAGAAGGAAGGATGAAAAGAGGAAGGAAGCAAGGAGAGAAAGAGGGGAGAAAGGAAGGAAGGATGAAAAGAGGAAGGAAGCAAGGAGAGAAAGAAGTGAGGATGAAAAGAGGAAGGAAGCAAGGAGAGAAAGAGGGGAGGAAGGAAGGAAGGAAGGATGAAAAGAGGAAGGAAGCAAGGAGAGAAAGAAGGGAGGAAGGAAGGAAAGGAGTAAGGATTATAAGAGGGAGGAATTTAGGAGAGAAGGAAGTGAGGAAGGAAAGGAGGAAGGAAGGAAGGAAGGAAGGAAGGAAGGAAGGAAGGAAAGGAGTAAGGATTAAAAGAGGGAGGAATTTAGGAGAGAAGGAAGTGAGGAAGGAAGGCAGGAAGGAAGGAAGGAAGGAAGGAAGGAAAGGAGTAAGGATTAAAAGAGGGAGGAATTTAGGAGAGAAGGAAGTGAGGAAGGAAAGAAGGAAGGATGAAAAGAGGAAGGAAGCAAGGAGAAAAAGAAGGGAGGAAGGAAGGAAGGAAGGAAAGGAGGAAGGAAGGCAGGAAGGAAAGGAAGGAAAGGAGAAAGGATTAAAAGAGAGAGGAATTTAGGAGAGAAGAAAGTGAGGAAGGAAAGGAGGAAGGAAGGAAGGAAGGAAGGAAATGAGGAAGGAAAGAAAGGAGCAACACTTTAACTTGAGGAAACAACAAAATTCAGAAATCTAATCCAATGTGTCCAATGTGCTGCTACAAGTACAGATAGAACAACCATAACTCATTTCTTGTTCGGGATAATGATTGAAGATATAAAAGGAGAATAAAGATAGAAGAAGAAGAAATGTCACAGATGTACAGATGTATGTTTTAGCTACGTTCTTTTTTCTGTCCTTCAGGGTGTTTTGTGTCCCACTGGTTGCGAGCTGAAGACCGCGCTGCTGAAACAGGAGAGGAGTGTCAAGTCGGTAAATGAAACCTCACCTGCTTTTTTTCTATTTCTCTCCTCATTTAATACGACCGTTTCTTGGCTTGTCACAAGAGATTTTTTTTTTTCAGAAACATCTTGAGACATTGGAGATGAAAAGTTATCAAAAACTTTCTGATTAGGGATTTAGTTTCTTCGTGGCGATGTGAGGAATTTTGATGTTTCGCCATTAAACAGGAACAGCTGGCCAAATGGGGGTACTGCACCCCGTAGAAGATTAAGGAAATTGAGCCCCTCCCTCCAGATTGACATAGATGAACAAAACTTGGTATATATATGTATCACATAAAGAGGCACAAAAAAGTCTCTTAGACCCATACCCTCACTCCAACAGGAAGTCGGCCATTTTGAAGTGAATTTGCAATTTTGGCACGGTTTGATAGAATTTTCACACCACATACTTTAATAAATTCCTCCTAATCCAACCAACTTTATATTGACTCTGTATGCGTCAGAGCAAGTCTCGCTCAGTAGTGGCGCGGCAGGGGAGCTTGGGCCCGATCATCGCTGCTTTGAAATTGATCCAAATTCGAAGGGTCTGTTTTGTCATATTGGCATTGAGAACACTGGGATTGACTGATCTGCTGTTTGTCTCACAGAGCATCAGTACCCTCAAGCCTCAGGTGGCTGAATTGACCCGATCTACCAACGACATCCACGACTACGTCACCAGAATGTCCGTCTCTGTGAGGGAGAGACAGAGAATCATTGGCGGTAAGTGATGAAAAAAAAAAGAGAGATGGCCTAAAGATGATCAAATGAAACTTGACTTTACAAGTTAGGGTTATATCATTAAAGCAGGGGTGTCAAATTTATTTTCATTTAAGGGCCCCATACTTCCCAATTTAATCTCACATGGGCCGGATGAAAGGAAGGAAGGAAGGAAGGAAAGATGGAAGGAAGAAAGGGAGGATGGAAGGAAAGATGGAAGGAAGAAAGGGAGGAAGGACAGATAGAAGGAAGAAAGGGAGGAAAAGAAGGAGGAGAAGGAAGAGTAGACAGGAATGAAAGATGGAAGGAATAAAGGAAGGAAGGAAGGAAGGCAGGAAGGAAGGAAGGAAAGATGGAAGGAAGAAAGGGAGGAAAAGAAGGAGGAGAAGGAAGAGTAGACAGGAATGAAAGACGGAAGGAATAAAGGAAGGAAGGAAGGAAGGAAGGAAGGAAAGAAGGAAGAAAAAGAAGACAGAAAGGAAGGAAGAAAAAGAAGACAGGAAGGAAGGAAGGAAGGAAGGGGAAAATGTAAGGAAGGGAGGAATAAGGATAGTGGGCTGGATTGGACCCCTCGGCGGGCCGGATCTGGCCCACAGGCCGCATGTTTGACATCCCTGCATGAAGACTTTTGTTATTCCAAAAGCAGTTGATGGTGTTTGTACAATGTAATCATGTATAAAGAGGTCAACTTTTCTCATATCCTCAAATTTGTTTTCCATATTTCCCTCCATTCCCACCATCTTTTCCTTCTCTCAGACAACAGCAGGGTGGTGAGTCAGTACACCGATCAAGTGGAGGAACAACACGCCTACATCAAGGAGACAGTCGACACCGTCTTCCCCTCCAACATCAGAATACTCACTGTAAGTAAAGATGATACAGCTCATACAAAGGATTCAAAACGTGCTATTTAGGGCTCTCATAGGTAATCACAGCTGTACAAAAACTTAGGAAAACTCCCTTACAAGTCATTTGACATCACTTGTAAGGGACGACAGATTCCAGGAACTATTGTTTCCAACCATAAGACCAGAAACATCCCTAATGTGCATTATGTGTCATGGTTTGCAGGGGGTCCTGGACAAGATCAAGCAGAAGATCCTGAAGCTGGAGAAGGCCATCCAATCCCAAAGGGAGCTGTGCAAGGAGCCATGCACGACCAAATGTCCCGTACCTGTTGTGTCTGGTAAGTGTGGGGCCTAACCCTAACCTTAACCCAACCCTAACCCCAATAGGCCAGAACATCAATTCCACACCCCAATATAAAAGTTTTAGTGGAAAAGAACAAAAGAATGTACTGTTGATTCAGATAAGTAGTTAGAAACATGGGTGGAACAAATTGGACATTTAAATCATTAGTATTTAGTAATTTGATTGATTGATATTTAGCATCTGTTTCAATGCTTTTTTTTCAGTGATTCATACAACAATCTCGAAGTGAAGTTTTTTTCTGTGTTTAACTTTCCTCCTGTGTGATTCAGGCAAGGACTGCGAGGACATCTTCCGTCGTGGAGGAAAAGACTCCCAGATGTACTTGGTCAAGCCCGACGCCTTCTACCCTGCATACAAAGCCTACTGTGATCAGACGTCCAAGAATGGAGGTGAGACTATAAATCAGGCCACATACACCAGTGCTTCAATTCATTTCTATCCAAAAATCCAAAAATTTGAACATTGACTGATTAAAAGCAGACTTTAGATTTCAATTGCTAATAGCGTATAAAACATCTGCATAAAAACATACATTTGAATGTACATTAAGAGGACCTTTCGTACTCTCCCAGGTTGGCTTCTCATCCAGAGCAGGCTTGATGGCAGCGTTGACTTTGGCAGACGCTGGGACGAATATCGACGTGGTTTTGGAAACGTCGCCTTTGATGTTGGCAAGGGTCACTGCGAAACTCCTGGTGAGAGATACACACACCGAACACAAAAATAGAGAGTTGTGTTGAGTGATGTACACACAATGGGATGGAAACCATATTTCCATTATCTGTGTTTGACTAACTTACCTCTCTCCATCATGTGACAGGTGAATACTGGCTGGGTAACGATCGTATCAGTCAGCTGACCAAGATGGGCCCCACAGAGGTTCTTATTGAGATGACGGATTGGAGTGGAGCCCAGGTGAGTCCTGAAGGCTTCTAGTTTAGCTTAAAAAAATTGATCTTGGTTCATGGTAAACTCTGGATTCCTCATGGTTCACTTCTTACATACCAGCATGAAAATAAGAACTCCATATTTTAAGACTATTGCATGAATCCTCCATTAAGTGCTATCCCTATCAAATTATTTAACACACTCATACTTTTAAAAACAAGTCATAAACAGAAGTTGATTGTATTTGCCAGCAAACCCCCCCCCCCTCACCCCTCACCTCAGTTTGAAATGAAACTCATCTTCCAATGGTGTCTGCTATTCTTTAGGTCTATGCCCAGTATCAGCAGTTTACCATCCAAACAGAGGCATCCAACTACGTCATGGCTGTCGATGGTTATAGTGGTAACGCTGGCAACGGTTTCCTGTTGGGATCCATGGAACTCTTTGGTGAAAACCGCACCATGACCATACACAACGGCATGATGTTCAGCACCTACGACAGAGACAATGACAACTGGTAGGTGTGCTCGGTGTCAGCATGTTTTTACGGTAACTGTAGAGTTAGATTACTTTAAGTCTGTTATATAAAGTCCTCCAAACAAACTAACAAAATACATAATTTGCTTTTATTGGTCAAAAATGTATATGACAGTTTTTCTAAAGTGCTACCTCTACAGTAAAGGTTTGATAAGGTTTAGTTGCAAAAACTCCATGTTAAACTTCAAATGAGTCCTTTATGTGTGTCTAAAATATCTATTAATGGTAATAATATAATGATGTGTCATATACTGGTCATTTTATAAGTCATTGTCAGATTTATCAGATATTTCCGTCCCTGTTTGTTTTGACCAGGACCCCCGGCGATCCCTCCAAACAGTGTGCTAAGGAAGATGGAGGCGGATGGTGGTACAACCGCTGCCACTCGGCCAATCCCAACGGTCGATACTACATAGGTGGAGCGTACACGAAACAGATGGCCAAGCACGGCACAGACGACGGTGTGGTCTGGATGAACTGGAAGGGAAGTTGGTATTCCCTCAAGGCCATCAGCATGAAGATCCGGCCTTACTTTAATCCGGCCTCCAAATAAACATGTTGGAGGGTGCCGACACATATAACACACACAGACAGGAACATGTTCAAAGCAATCTGTCAGTTTTAAACAACAATTAAATGTTTCTGTGATTTTGGTGGTAACAGCGAACAAGAAGTGAGAAATAAAAAAAACATTAAAGATATAGAAAGAAAACTATAAAAGAAAAGTTATATGCAGCATTAAGGTTATTAAACTTAATGTCAAATGTACTTGTGTCTAAAGAAAAAGAGAGAAACCTGATTGGTTGTGAGTAAATGTGCTGTGTCTTCTCGTTATATGTGTCATCTTCGTGTGCACTACCAGGACAAGTTGATGCTAACTGTCCTCCGCTACTCAATAAACACATTGAGGAATATACTTTCTGTCTGGTCTGGTTTTTATTTTACTGCTGACTGTAGAACATTTAAATAATTATGTCCATTCCTTTAACTTCAACTTCAACTTCAACTTTTAACACATTAAAACAACCCCAGCTGAAACAGAGTGCTGTACATAAATAGATAAAACAACACAGGAACATAAAACAATTAACAGGAAATAAATACTAAAATAATTGTTTTATTGTTTTTAAAACAAATTAAAAACAATAAAACAATAATTTAAAAAAACAAACAAACAAACAAACCATAAAACACTAAAACAGGAGCAGAGTCTCATGCTGGGTTGAAAGCCAAGGAATAAAAATGGGTTTTAAGACGAGTTTTAAAAACAGACAGTGAGGAGGCTTGTCTAATATTTAAAGGAAGCTCGTTCCATAATTTAGGAGCAGCTACAGAAAAGGCTCTATCCCCTCTGAGCTTTCGCTTTGACCTCGGTACCTCCAGGAGCAGCAGATCAGCTGACCTGAGGCACCGAGCAGGAGCATGGGGGGTGAAGGAGCTCAGAGAGGTAGAGCAGGGCCAGTCCATTTAAAGATTTAAAAACAAATGAAAGAATCTTAAAATGGACTCTAAAGTGCTCAGGTAGCCAGTGGAGGGAGGCCAGGATGGGAGTTATGTGCTCCCTCTTAAGTACTCCAGTTAAGAGGCGAGCGGCCTCCCTGCTCCAACTTGTGAAAATGACAGATGCATATATTTAATTTGGTTTTAAGACAATAGTTTAGATGGTCAATACAGGTAAAATGGTCAATTTCTTTTGTCACTCAAAATGTCCACTCATAAACTTTGTAATGAGGAACAATTAGATACATGGGATTAGGATTAGGAGTGGTAACAGTGGTATTCAGTGATCTATGACTCTTTCAGAGGTGGAAAGAGTACTGAAAAATTGTAATTGAGTAAAAGTATCTTTACTTTCCCTAAATTGTACTCAGAGTAAAAGTAAAATTACCCATCTCAAAATTTACTCGAGTAAAAGTACAAAATTACTTCATTTAAAATGTAATTTGAGTAAAAGTTACTTAGTTACTTTCAGTTATTTAAATGCAAAAAAAGGACGAGTCATGAATCAAATTCAGCACAAGTTGTTTTAATCCATTTTGAGAAGTATTTTAAGTGCACATCAACACTTGCAAAATAACAGCTGGGCTCAGGGACATACTTCCTCACGGCACAAGGCAGTCACAATCTGTACCATAAAGTGCAAACAATTTTGAGTCCTTTTTTCCAACGGTATTGGACCTTTTGTCCAAAGTATTCAAAAACAAAACACACAGAAAATTAAGTGCCAACAAGATACCACAAATCAAACTAAAATGTAACAGGATCCCACTATTCACAATAAAATGCCACAGGATCCCACAACTCAAAATAAAACACTATAAAATGCCCAAAGGATCCCACTTCTCAAAATAAAACAAAATGCTCACAGGACAGGATCCCACAATTTAAAACTAAGTGCTCACAGGATCCAACTATTCAAAATACATTGCTGACAGGATCCCACTTTTAACAATAAAATGCCCACAGGATCCCACAAATTTGCCCACAATCTACAACTTTAGACCGGAAAAGCTCTTGTTCAATTTCAGCAGCAGCTGATTTTCGAAGTTTTTTGCTGTAAGTCTTGCTCTCTTTGCTGTGAAGAGCAACCCGGCTGAACTAAAAAGCCTCTCACAAGCAGCTGAGGCTGGAAGGCCTGTGTTAAGCTTCAGAGACAGCTTCTTAATGTTTGGGAAGGAGTCCAGCAGGTCCATGCTCTCCGACACGCAGGCAAGGTACCCCTCCAATTCCCCAGAACCCTCTGACCTGCGGGACTTCATCGTGGAGAAAAAGTCCTCTTCGTCTGACGAATTCTGCCTCAGCGCACCCTGCTCCACCTCAGTCTCAGCCATCTGGTCAAGGTGATGCCTCAGATACAGTAGTCCTGTTAAATGACAGACGGCGTAGGGAAATTAAGTACTGGGATATTTGTTCTTAAAGAGTACTAGGGATAGCTAAATCAGATAACATATTGGAGCACTTTGGCACTACAATTATTATACTTTAATACCCCACCTCCCACTAACAAACATGCCTGCACAGTGGAGATGGTGAACCAATTTCACCAAATGACATGCTTTTTAGTATTTCTAAGAATGTGGCAAATAAAATATTTACAGGGCCCTACTGATTTTTAAAAATTTTTTGCACATTTGGCACACTTAACCAAAACAAATGTAAACATTAAACAAGGATGACCCAAGCAAACATAAAATGCAGTTTTTCAGTGATTATTTCATTTGTTAAGAGAATAATGCCATAAAACCTGCATGAACAACATCTGCACAGCACTGTATATGCCAACAGAAAACAAATGAACAAGACTAAATTAACTCTCATACCTGCTTCAATGACTTCAGCTTCCTCAGTCCAGCTCGTCTTAAATTTGGGTAGGAGGATTGCTGCTGAGATAAGCTCTCGGTCCTCCATCATCACCTGGAAGCGCCTTTGGACCCCTTGCTGCAGTGCAGAGATGAGCGGGTGGCACATCTTGACCGACGCTTCATGCCTTCTCAGTTTAGACTGTAGTTCAGAAATCACTGGGAGCAGCCATCCAAGGTGTGTGTTCGTCTCTGACTGAAGAACATTCAAGGCCCTTGCCACTGGTCGCATCACACAGCAGAACTCATCCAGAAAGGCAATTTCTGCCTGACTGAACCTGCACAAGATAAATAAATGAAAAAACAATAATTAAGTTTTGTTCAGTAACAGAGGGGTTTGGACTTAATTATGTTATTTGGTTGCAATCATAAACCACCAAATAACACTTATATCATATGGTATTGTATTATATATTATATGTTGTGCATTTTATACTCTTGAATCAGCACTGCTTATTCATCATAAATTGTGACAATGTTAAGTTATATATGGCAATTAAATATTTTAAAGTATTTACATAATTTAGTCTTTATTTAATTTATTTGTAATGTATTAGATGTATGTATAAACTGTATGCTAATTAATATTTTTAAATGTAAAAACAAAAACTCACATTTTCAGTTTCAGTTCTTCGCAGACACGCCTGATGGCATCCTCCCCTTGTTCTTTAATGATGCGTAGGATTCTCTCCACAGCCATGTAGGTTGAATTCCACCGTGTCTTGTTGGGTCGAATCAGCTGAAGACCACATTTGTCTTCCACAGCTTCTGCTGCAGTGTGCGAGCGTCCTGACTTGTTCCAGAGACCTTGGCATTTGCCAAAGGCAGCACGTGAAAGCCTCTTGTAGGTCTCTTTCTTTTCAGCAAGGTCAGCATCTTTCGTGGCAACTAAGTTAAGTAGGTGGCATGCACATCTCTGGTGTTTGGGGAGCTGGTACTCCAGGCCGTTGTCTTGCTCTAGGAGGCTGAATGTGTCTTGGAACTCAACATCATCATCATCTGAACCTTCTTGGTCTGAGTCTGGCCCGCCATCCTCATCCTCTGACTGGCTCTGCTCGCCAAAAACAGAGAAGGCCTTTACAAAATTTGACCCGCTATCAGTGGTGGTTCGAACCACTTTTCCTCTGATTCGGTATTGGCAGTGGATGTCATCAAGGACACCGGCTAGCACCTCAAAGGTGTGTGATCCTTTCAATCTCTTACATGCTAACACAACTGATCTTCTTTCAAGTGTCAGATCGTCAATCCAGTGGCATGTGACGCCTATGTACCCCTTTTGGTGAGCAGACCAACAGTCTGTGGTGGTAGCGACGTACTTGACATTACTAAGATGTGATGTTATTTTCATCTTCATGTCAGCAGCAGCTTCACTGATTCTTCTTTTCAAGGTGGGCCTGGAGAGCATGTTGTACTGAGGATTCAGTGCAGCAGCAAACTCTTGAAATGCTGGCTGCTCCACCAAAGTGAACGGATGGTGGCCTTCACAGATGAGCTTGATGAGCAGGCGATCAACTGTCCCTTGTTGAGACACACGGATGGCACCCCCCACTGCAAGTTTGGTCTGGTTGTCTGGGAACTTGAGTTGTTGTTTTTTGCCTCCTTGATTCCGTGAACATGCACTAAAAACCTTAAGCTTTGATGGATGCTTTCTCTGTGAACACACACAATAAGAGGGTACAGAATAGTTATGTATTCATAGGCACACTAATATTTAGAAAATACTACTTTTGAAATACATTTTTAAAAGGTAGAACAATCTCATCCTTTTGGGAAAAAAAGTGCTGTACGGTCACTGTTCTATTAAACAAAAATGCAGATTGGGATAGGCTTACTGTAGGATTGCAGCAGTTAGCTAGGCATTAGGTTCATTATTAAATTATTAGTTGAAATACAGCAATGTTACTTAAAAAAATACAGCAAAGCTGCATTGTTTCAGAAGGGTATTGCTGCACATAAATGCAGTCTCAGGTAAAAAAAAAAAAAAAACTCCTTCAAACCGAGTGTGCCAGGGCTACCATTTAATTCCTCTAGAGGGAGCGAACGTTCTGTGGGCTGATGGAAACGAGTAGAGCAATGCTACGTTCATGCCTCCGTGCTGTAGAGTGTTGTTGCTAGGTGATGATAAACACTGTTGGGTTTCCCGCAGAACTTCTCAAAAATTAAAAAGATAAATATAACACAATTTGGCCGTTTTAAGCTGTTAAACACGGTAATAATGTCGAAATTTGAGCCTTATTATTATTACACTAGAAAGATAAGCAAGAAAAAAAACCGTTGTTAGTTATTATAACAATAATTTCCACACATGATCAGAAACACACTACAAAAAAGTGGAACGAAGCGTTTTTAGTATTCAAATAAAGAACTTTGCGGAACATGTTCTACTCCGCCCGCCATGTTCAAACCGGCCGGCCACTAGACCTTGCTTGCGGTAGTTTTTCTGAGGTAATACGTGACAGCGAGAAGCCAAACCAGTAGTTCACTAACATATGGGAATGTAGTGCTAGCTCTATCCTGTGGTGATCGCTCGGCTGCCAGCACAGCGAACAAAAAAAACTCTACAAATAAAATTACTTGATGTGGTGCAGTCTATTATTTCACCTCACTCCAAATATTCAAAACCATCATAACACCCCACTTAATTTCGTCACATTAGCAGACTTATCTTTTGGTGAACCTGTAGACGCTTGCATTATTATAGCACATTGTGCTACCATGAGAAGCACAGAAAAAAATCAAATCAAATAAAAACCATTTGGGATGTAAGAGACAAAAACACATGCGCTAACTTACCGCAACATGCTTTCGTAAGTTGGATGTCGACGTTTTGAAAGCCGAAAGCTCAGTTTTGCTGGGCAGGCACATTTTGCACTGCATTATCACGTTGTTTCCTTTTGTGCATTTGAAAACAAATAATTCCTCCAAATTGGGCCAAGGGTTTTTCTGGCTTTCGTCTCCAGAACGTGCATCCTCTTCGGACCTTTCCTTCTCCAAAGTCTCGACGTCTTGGTTGGCAACAGCCATCTTCAGGCACCAGGCAGATCTTGAGATGATGGGAAAAGGGCGCGCGTAAGGCAAGACTACGCTTTTCAAGGCAAGGCAACGACTTGCAGTTCCGGGACCGGGACACAGGAGTTTACATTTCCGCCCGCATTTAATTTTTCGCCATCAATATTTTTATTTTTTTTACTCAGTAACGTGAGGGATTGAAATGTAACGAAGTAAAACTACTTGGGTCAAAATTGACTCGAGTAAAAGTAAAATTACATATTTCAAAAACTACTCAGAAAATTACAAATTACTCATAAAAAGTACTCAATTACAGTAACGTGAGTAAATGTAATTCGTTACTTTCCACCCCTGGACTCTTTACATTTGGTTTTAAAAGGCATCATAAATGATCAGATCACAAGTGGACAGAACTAAATCAAGTGTCAACGACCACCAAGACACATTACGGTCCATTCACTCAAACCACTTGCTGAGGAGGTCTGAGCCACATTTGACCACATATGTTGTGTCTATGTTGTAAATGCTAATGTTTCCTGATGCATCCCTGACAAGGACGTGCAGGAAAATAGGGCATGGTGATGTAGGTGGTAACAAAATCTGAATACAAGTGATCAGATAGTTTGGAGATGTACGATAGATGCAGGTGTGAACAGCAATGTGTTTTGGCTGTCCACTAAAATGAATTACTAGGTAGGTTACATATAGAAATACCTTTTTTTTATGTAGACAGGTGATTAAGTAATATAACAGAGCAAGAAAGAGGAGTGTGTTCTCAGTGTATTCAGGGCTAATATTCAAATGTGTTACTGAACAAAACAGAAGATTCATAGTTAAATCTAAGTAAGTTTTACCTTTTTAAACACGACATTACAAGTGGTCAAAAGAGGAATGAAGACAAAAGGCAGTTAAATTAACATAGTGGTTGTAATAGAAAGTGAGGGTTAGGGTTTGCATAAAGAAATGGCTCCATAAATTGCTTCACACAGTATTTTGCTTTGTATACATTTTATTTTGATCTGATTGTTTGAAAACGGATTTGACAGATTTCTGAAAATTGTTCATTAGGCACAAAAATGCACAAACATTCAACATTTCCATCAGAGACATTCTGTTACACTTAAAAATGTACCCATAAACAAACTGTAGAAATGAAAAAAAATATATATTTGAAAAGTTCTTTTAAATAATCAAGTTACAAAGTGCTGTTGAGATGAAAAACCCTCCAGAAAGTGTTACTTGCTTCTTTCCTTTGCTAACTATCACCATCTATCATTCCAACTCTGAAAGATCAAGAGCCTCTTGAAGTAGGTTTTCCAGAACGACGTGGTTCTGTCCGATGTCCTCAAACTGTGTCAGCAGTTCTTTCCGAACCATTGGGATGCTCTTGTATTTGGCAGATGGTGCTACGTCAATATCTACAGGCTGCAGCTTGACATGTGGGATCTCTACAGGAGGTTTAGCAGACTTCCTTCTCTGGTTCATAGTCTTGTCCACCTGATCCATGTGAGTTTGGAGCGTTTGATAGCTGGAATGATCGACACTGAATGGTACAGCTGACCGGCAGGAACCATGGCAGGCTCGTAACTTCATGTCAATGTCCACCTGATAACGTGAATAAGACAGTGAGGTGATCAGTAGAAGTGACGGCCTAAAACTGTCCATTGTGGGATACAACAATGGGGGGCAATTGAAAAAGTACACGAAAGGGACACAAATCAAAATCAATGCAGCAGAACCTGATGTCTACATTACCCACAATGCAACTCAACCGCCAACAGTTTGGTCAGAGATATGGGCATGCTTGTAGCAGCTAATGTAGTCTGGAGCTGCTAGCCTCTGGTAAAGATGAGGAGTGGCCTATAGAGATCTTCAGCAATTTTATATTCTTTAGCCCTAAATGATGTTGACTTGATTTATCAGATTTCACACACAGCGTCCTTTGGAGACACAAATGGCTTTATACAACTTTTTACGCATAAGTGTTCCCCTTTAACACACACATACCCCTTTTCCACCGAGCTGGAGCTGGTGCTGGTTCAGAGCCAGAGCCTGACTAAGCACTGGTTCTTTGCTTTTCCACCACCAAAGCTCCAGCCTGGAGCCTCAGAACGGGCATCAACTCTTTGCTGGTCTAAAGCAAGAACCGATTACGTCAGCGGACAGGGGGCGGGGCTAACGTTTATTAGCCGGCTAGCGAGGTTAACGTTTATTAGCCGGCTAGCGAGGTTAACGTTTATTAGCAGACTAGCGGGGTTAATGTCCATTAGCTGACTAGCGTGGCATTTACAGAGGGTTAAAGATTTGTTGATTAAAAGTACTATTTTTTATAAAGAGCTGTCTTCTTCATCTTCTTCATTTCATGGAAGCGCTTCAAAGTCGCGTGGCTCCTTGCCGATGGAAAAGCAACAGGTTTGTAAGAGGTGCTCGGGTTAGCACCAACTGAGCACTGGCTCTAGGCACTAGTTCCAAACCACCACCGGCTCCAGCTCGGTGGAAAAGGGGTAAGAAAGAGCTACATAAAGGCCATCTCTCAAGGCGAGTCATTTGTGAAAGGCTGATCGACGCCATTAAAGCTCTTAAGTTACTGACAATACTTGTTTTAAATGAGACTTGACACAGTTTTCCGACATTTCATCATGACTCACCTCTGTTCTGTACAATTCCTCAATCTGCTCCTGAGCGTTGCCGCTTAGCTCCTTGAGTTGCTGCGACAGTTTGGCTGATCGTTTCCGTAGTACCGTGAGATTCCTGGCCAATCCTTCGGCGTAATCGACGAACTTCAGCTCCGACACTGGAGAAGAAGCACAGCATTAATTAGTCAGCATTGCTTTTTCATTTCGTCCTGAACTCCTCGACCAAACATCACCAGTGAGTCTTACTGTATTCATTGACGAGGACTTTCCGGTTGGAGTTGTAGATGTGTGTCATCGTCGTCATGGACTTCTCAGATGCATCTTCATACGTCTTTGAGTCCTTGCACACTTTTCTCATTTTCTTCTCCAACTCGCTTTCCATCTGCGAGATCAAACCCTGGAGTCTGCAGCCAGAGGGGCATTTAGAAACCTTTGGAGAAGAACATGAGGGTTTACAGGTCAATCTGAGACCAAAACTATGTATTTTCCATGGTTCGGTCTAGGCCCCTTCGTTCCAGTAATGCTGCAACATGTGGGAATATATAAGTTGACAGTATTTGTAGACTTTGTATCAGCAGTTTGTGCCTGTCTTAACCTATTTCAATATGACTATGCCCTTCCACACAATGGTTTTGACAGTAGTGTGACGATTGTATTTGTCTGTTCATGTTGTTTGTATCTATTGTTAAGATGTTTATGCTGCTCTCTCAGAAAAGAGACATGGAAAAACACATATATGGTGACTGTCACTGTGTGTGTACCATTTGGAGACCTAAATCTTTTTACGCCTTGTGGGAACTTGTGGGAAAAGCAAGTCCACATATCAATTTTACACTTTCAGGTGAAGACTTGGTTTAAGGTTAAAGTTAGATTATGGTCAGTCTTCAAGAAATTAATGTTAGTCAATGTAATGTCCTCTGATATGATGGAAACACTACTATATGTGTGTGTGTGTGTGTGCGTGTGTGTTTTCCTACCCAGTCATCATCTGTACACAGAGGGAGGCCTGATCTTGCTTGACACTGTTGCCTCCTATAACCGTGGGTGGGCCTGAGGGACTGTCGGCCATCTCGACTCTGTTGCCCCAGTCTAACGCATACTGTAGATAAACAAACAAAGACAAAAAAAAAGACTGTGGTAAGTTCACCTTCAACTGAGCTCTAATTCAAACATGACATTGCAAACATGAGATGTGATTGGCAGTTGTGTGGGGGTGATGGTGTATTTGTTTAGACAGGAGAGAGGACTCTTTAAAACATTGTGATATGTTCATTTTTTAAAGGTTATTTTAAATCTCTGTTCTGGTTCACTCAATTAGGAAAACCTTGCAATGTAATGCACTCCACTACATCACCACCAACACCCATAACGTCCACATAATGTACAATTTTACATTCTTAGTTTTCATTGACATTGTCAGAAAGGTGATAAGCTCCGTTGAACAAATTATGAAGTAGGTTTAAAACATGGTGATTTGTTGATTATTAAGGTTATTTTCATTCTCTGTTCTGGTCCACTCCATTAACATACAAGGAGGGGGGGGGGGGGGGGGGGGCAATATTCGGATAACCTTTCAATATAATGTACTCCAGTGAATCACCACCTTTGTGATAATATCAATGAAAACTACAAATGTACACACTTTGTGAAAGGAGAATTTATGTCTAAGCTGTTGTATTGGATTGTATTAGACTGCACATGTATTCCTAATAAAGTACTTGGTGAGTGTAGTTCATGCAATTTAATTATGTCTTTGGGGTTTTGGATGTATAACTGAATATCATCTGTATAGCAGCGGTACATTAAAAACGACTTATCTGGGGAAGCATATAGGACACACCGGTTAAGTCTTTATGTAAATGATGTAAATGTTACATGAATGTGACAAACTTAAAATGCTGTACACATTAAATGTTGATGATCTGGTGGCTGCTGATACAAACTGTTATATATACATTACAGATAATAAAGATTAAGATAATTTCCAAATTTAATGGTTATATTTTATTTTTATTACCTTATAACAAAATGTATTTTTTTGGAAAGTTCGTAATTGTCTTTTAGCAAGTAAAAAGTAAATATATAGTTAAAAATAAGTACAGTTTTTAGTTTGCTGCACACTGAAATCACCACAAAACAAAATATGTGAAGTGAACATTTAATCTTTATTGATTGAGCAGAGTTCAGTCATTGCTTTGTACAGAGTTGAGCAACAGGGACAACACGGAGGAAGACTGGTTAGATAACGATAGCAAGCAGGTCAATGACGTTTACACAAAGTGTGGAAAAAAAATTAGACTTAACAAAAATACATGTTAGCACACTGGCTCTGTTTGACATGGTTTTGAAATCCCATAATGATTTACGAACAGATCAACAGTCTGCAAGGTCTGAAAGGCCGTAAACCACTTCAGACCTTTGTCCTCAAATATTTATTCATCCTTAGGTTCAGCATGTTGTAATGGGCTCTTAATATATTCTCTTCTTTATTGTGTCTGGCAAAAAGGTTTTTCCTTGATTTTCCCCTTCTCTGCTTCCTATTAAAAAGCAGCCGATCGGATAAACATTCTCACAGTTTTCAGGCTATAAGTGGCCGGTTTGTATGTGACCCAGACAACTCCGTTTTCAATCTCATATGGCGTATTTTTCTCTGGGTCGTATGAGCCTTTGTAATACATCCCATTCAAGTTAGCTGACTGGCAGTTGTTGTACCACCACCCGCCCCCATACATTTCCGCGCAATTCTCCTCCCACTTATCATTGTCACTGTCAAAGGTGCTGAATTTCATGCCGTTATGAGACAGGTAAGAAGCCATATCAGACTTAGACATTATCAGAGCATCGCCGGCATCCCCAGTGTAACCGGAAACATGCAGCGGGTACCCTTCCTCCTCTGAACCAACCCTGACAATGTATTCAGCACTGGCTACGCCCCCTTCCCAATCCTCTAATTCCACCTTCAACATAGTCTCACCCTGATTAGTCAGTAGATGGAGGTTCTGGTTACCCAGCCAGAACTCCCCCTTGCCCTGCGCATCGACTGAGCCAAACCCTTTGCGATATTCAGCCCAGGTGCGATTGAAGCTGAGCACACCACTCTCTCTTTGCTGTACTAACAACCACCCACCCATTAACCCTTCCTGCCGGCAGTAAACCTCCACTACCTCTGTGGAGTCCGTGCCGCCGGGTTTGATCTTAAACAGGCCGTTCGTTTCCCCATTCAGGTGGTTCTGGTAGGCTTCAACGCAATCTGCAAACAGAGAGGGGCACACCGCAGACCGCAAGTTAGCTTGTTCTTTGGTTCGGCTAGCTGAAACTTTCTGAAGTGGATAAGAACATTAACAGTCACTTTCTCTGCAGAGTCGCTAACACTTGCCCCAATCAACCCCCTTCTACAACACGTTTTTACATTTGGCACATCAAGAGGATTTTGTGGCACAAGAGAATTCCGGTCTAGTTTTATTTCTGTCAATATTTCTTCTGTTTTCCTCAAAACTACAAAGTATAAATAGCCTTAAAATATTCTTGTAGGCTTGAATTGTATATCATAACATGCCATTAAAAAGAATCAAAAATCTTTAATCCCCAGCAACTAACAATAACAATTACTCTGTTCACTTCTCATTTTTGGTACATAGGGCTAGCTAGCAAGCTAGCTGATGCTAAAGCATGCTGTCTACCTGAACACCGTTCTATGGGCAGACTGCAGATTTAGTCCTCAGGGTGGACTGATGTTGTGGTACCTTTTCCTACATAATCGGCGTGCCGCTCAAAACGTGAGCTCTTCACACTCCGGGCGTGGAAATCGGGAATATCATCTTCTGTGTTGGCCGTCCTGAATGCGGCGAAGTCTGAGGCAAATGGATCCCCAAACCCAGATTTGTGATCTCCAAAGAGGCTTCCCTTGGTACCACCGGTGTGGCTCAAAGAGGAAGAGGAAGAGGAAGAGGAAGAGGAGGTGGACACGTGGCTGAGGCTGGGGAAGAAGGAGCCCATTCCTCCTTTAGTGAGGTCTAACCCCTGGCACTCAGGGCCTCCGCCCATCACTTCCTCTGTCCTTTCCACTGGCCCATCCTTTGTGTGGACGACGGTCCTCCTGACGGTCTTGGTGCAGGTGGTTCTGGTGGTCGTGTGGCTTGTACTGGGCTGTACTTGTACTGGGCCTGGGCCAAAGTAATGGCCGCTACTCCCTGCCTCAACTCTGGTGGTTGTGTGGCCTGTACCAGGCTGTGGTTGTACTGGGCCTGGGCCAAAGAAATGGTCGCCACCGCCTCCCTCAATTCTGGTGATCGAGTGGCCTGTACCGGGCTGTGGTTGTACTGGGCCTGGGCCAAAGAAAGGGCCGCCACCACCTCCCCCAATGTCAGTGATGGATGACGTGGAGGATGAGGAGTGTCTAGACTGACTGGAGGAAGTACCTTGATGCTTGGAAATGGTAGCTGGGGATGAGCTGGAGCCTTCCTGTTCTAGGACCAACTGGACGGTTTTCACCTGAGGAATAAAAAGGAAAAACTTTAGTGTGATTGTGTGTGAAATTCGATGTAATGTGTTAGGGTGTGATAGGGAAACCCAAAGTATTAGATTTACATTGATTCTAACACAAAGTGATTCAAACTACACAGGAACAAGAAGTAGATGAGGGCAACGTATTACTTTTAGTGTTGGCACTACTACATACAAGGGCAACTGTTGTTTCTTTTTGTCTTGTTAACTGACTATCTGCTAGGTGAGTTGTATCAAAGCCTCTTTTCATGGGATAAGACTTTAGGTAAAATTCAGTCTGATTTCAAAAGTAGGATTTTTGGTTCTTTTACATTATATGAAGTGTTAAAACCAACATAATTTGATTGTTAGTTATGTGTGAAATAATATGTTGGTTCATGGGGACTCTGGACAAAACTACTGGTGATTTCACATTAAGTAAAATATTGCCATTGACTTCACTGTAAAGCTGATATTGTTTTTACACCATAATGCTTCCTTACCTCAGGGAACAAGTCTTCTTTCTGTTGTCCTGCCACGCTGACACCGCTGATCCCGGACTTGTATTTGGGGTCCACAAGCACACCCTGCAGCGGCCTGCTCTTCATCACATAAAGTGAGCTCACAGTCTCGACGCTCTGAGCATCATGAGCAGCCAGCTGGTCAACCTGGGAAATGAACATGGAAAGGGTTGTTTTACCAATTCAAATGATTCGGTCTATGAATGTAAGAAACATGGTCCATAGAAACCAGTGTAGATTAGTTTGGTGCGTTAATCCTCGAAATTACAACGTTTTTTTAATACACAAGGACATAATTACATTACATACAAGTATGAAAAGCTTGAGTAAAATCTCATGTCACAAAAAATAAAGACATCTGTGCTCTTTATGGAACTGGACCAAAACACTGCAAGGTGTTAGCAGAATGGCTGCAGAGCTTCAACAATAAGTATAAATCAGAGTTAAAGCTTATTCTATCCATTAGTGATACAAATTGTCTTTAAGGTGAAAAGAAAATGCAGTAGTCAGACCAGAGAGGGCCTTTAAAAAGTTTCAAAGTGCCTTAATCACCCCTAAAATGAGTAAATTATTGCCTTTGTTCCTTGAATTTGTAAAACATTTAGCAGATATCTTCAATTAACATAAAGTAAGTCATTAAAACTCATAAAACTTAATCACTTTCTTTCTTTTAGGAATATAGTTATGTTTTTTACACTGTTCTTACTCCATAGACATTTTACCTGAAGACCTTAAATTGCTTTGTGGTTTAGTTTAAATCAAAGAAATATGATTTCAGACCAAATGGTTCCAAGAACTAAACTCTGGGTTAGTGTTAGGTATTAGGCAGGTAATGTTTCCGAAATGGTTCTTGGGTGCAGGAAGAATTAGGTCCTCACCTGTTTGTTCAGCTCCACATAGCTCTCCCGGTCCACCTCGTACTCGGCGTAGCTCTTGCAGGATCCTTTGCAGGAGCGGAGCTTAATGTCGATGTCCACCTGACAGAGGAGACAGGGTATGAGTGCATCCAGTCTTTTATGTAGTAAGTTCCTGAACCCTCATCAAATTAGAGCAGAGGTGTCAAACTCATTTTCATTCAAGGGCCAAATACAGACCAATTTGATCTCATGTGGGCCGGATCATTAAAAAGACGGAAGGAAGGAAGGAAGGAAGTAAGGAGGAAAAGACAGAAGGACAGATGGAAGGAACGAAGAAAGGAAAAAAGGAATGTAGGGAAGAAGGACAACTAGAAGAAAGGGAGTAAGGACAGATGGAAGGAAGGAAGGAAGGACAGAAGGAAGAAAGGAAGGAAGGAAAAGAACACAGGAAGGAAAGTGGGCTGGATTGCACCCCTCGGTGGGCTGGTTCTGGCCCACGGGCCGCATGTTTGACACCCCTGAATTAGACTGATAATTACTTAGGTGTATCTCAGGTGTGCTGCTGGAAGGTTTTCGGTAAACCTCATTTATATTTAACATGTACTTTTGTCCCTGATGTGTCTCCATACCTCCAGCCTCTGCATCTCGACCACTTGGTCTCTGACACGTTCCTTCAGAGCGCCCAGGACCCTCAGCTGTCTGTCGATCTTGATCTTCATGTCGATGATTCTCTGACGCAGATTCTGGGCCAAGTCGAAGTAGCTGTTGTCATTACCTGGTCGAGGAAGGGAACACAGATACTTAGATGGGAGGAGTAATACTCAGATAATCAGCAAACATGTAGACTTCTAGGGGTATTTCATATCAAATCCTGCAGTATTCTTAATTTTATTCCACTAGTTCCTGACCTAAGTACAAATCAATTTCTCATTTTAACACACATCTCAACATATTTTGCATATTTTTATGTGTAACAAGAGTCTAGAGCTTAAAAACATACAAAACACATTTCTTTTTAAAGGTTTGGAGTTCCAAAAATGGAGAATCAGGCCTGTAAAATAATATTTCAGTAGAAATCTGAAACTGTCTGAACTACAAATTATCTATAAAAGATTGAGTTCAGTTAAAAGAGCTAAAAGAGATCAGAGCACATCACTCCAGTTCTAAAGTCTTTACACTGGCTCCCAGTCAGCTATAGAATAGATTTTAAATATATGAAATCATGTAAACGATGCACGAATAAGCATCAAAAACAAACTGGATGTCCTAATTAATTAATTCCAAATATTTTAAAACTTTATTTGGCTGGCTCCCAGTCAGCTATAGAATAGATTTTAAAGTTCTGCTACTGGTCTACAAATCACTGAATGGTTTAGGTCCAGAATACATGAATGACATGTTAGTAGAATATAAACCCAGTAGAGCTCTGAGATCTACTGACTCAGGTCAGATAGTTGAGCCCAGAGCTCTGAGATCTACTGACTCAGGTCAGATAGTTGAGGCCAGAGCTCTGAGATCTACTGACTCAGGTCAGATAGTCGAGCCCAGAGCTCTGAGATCTACTGACTCAGGTCAGATAGTTGAGCCCAGAGCTCTGAGATCTACTGACTCAGGTCAGATAGTTGAGCCCAGAGTTCAAACTAAACATGATGAAGCAGCTTTTACACAACTGGAACAAACTACCAGCAGAACTCAGATCATTTTGCAATCCAGGTTAAAAACACTTCTCTTCTCCTGAGCTTATGATTGAGCTCTTTTAAAGCACTTTACATTTTAATCTTTCATTTGCACTCTATGTCCTTTGAATGATTTTAAAGCTAATTTATTATTTTATGCTGCAATCTTATATTTAATGCTCTATTCTAGCATTTTATTTCTCTCTTTTATTAGTGTGCGTGGTTAATTGTACGTTTTAATGTTTCTCAAATTACATGTTTTTCTGTTTTATGTAAAGCACATTGAGTTGCCATGTGTATGAAATGCGCTATATAAATAAAACTGCCTTGCCTTAAGTTACTGATTCAGTTCAGTTGAAGACGTTCCTGTGTTAATATGAATTTACTGTCAAATTTAATGAAATACTGCCAAGAACAGGAACAAGATAAAAAGACAAAGAAAAGACGAACCAGAGTCCACGATGAGTTTCTCCTTCAGGTACTCGTAGGTCTGCTTGGACACCTGGTCTGCAGAGCGGTGCTTGGCTTTGTTCTGATCCAGGAGGTTGCGGATCTTCTCGATCCTCCTCAGCTGGCTGTGGTCGTATTTATCCAACAGACCCTGAATCCTGCATCCCGAAGGACATTTAGAGCCCTGATGGAGCACAGAAGGAATGGATAGAGGGAGAGGGAAGTGGAGAAGGAAGTGGAGAAGGAAATATGAAAAATAATGTCAGATATAGCATTTTCAAACCACTGGTGCTAATTGTCCTTGTCTGCTAACTGTGAGTTCCTTCTGTCCTTCCTTTCCATCCTCCCTTCCTTCTGTCCTTCTTTCCTCCCTCCCATCCTCCCTCACTTTTGTCCTTCTGTCATCCCTCCCTCCTTCCTTCCTTCTTCCTCTCTTCCTCCTTTCCTTCCTTCCCTCCTTCCTCCCTTCATTCCTTCCTTCCTCCTTTTCCTCCCTACTGCCTTCCTTCCTTTCCTTCCTCCCTTCATTCCTTCCTTCCTTCCCTCCTTCCTCCCTTCTTCCTTTCCTCCTTTCCTTCCTTCTTCCTCCCTCCCTCCCTTCCTTCCTTCCTCCCTCCCTCCCTCCTTTCCTTCTTTCTTCCTTCCTCCCTCCCTCCCTTCCTTCCTCCCTCCCTCCTTTCCTTCCTTCCTTCTTTCTTCCTTCCTCCTTCCCTCCTTTCCTTCTTTCCTCCCTCCCTCCCATCCTTCTTTCCTCCCTCCCTCCCTCCCTTCCTTCCTCCCTCCCTCCTTTCCTTCCTTCCTTCTTTCTTCCTTCCTCCTTCCCTCCTTTCCTTCCTTCGTCCTTCCCTCCTTTCCTCCCTTCCTCCCTCCCTCCTTTCCTTCCTCCCTCCCTCCCTTGACTCAAAGACAACAGGAGGGTTAAAAACCATATAGCTTTTTCTTCTCTCATAGTGTAACTCTTCAAATCTTAAGGCTTAAAAACTTTGAGCTCTTCATCATTATTTTTGTCGGTTTGTGGAGCAAAAGAAATCAGAGGAACGGTGAAGTGAAGGGAAGTGAAGTACGTACCCATTCATCAGATGTGCAGAAAGGCCATTCCTTCTGAGTTGCGCATTTATCGCCTCTGGTGCCCTGCTCCACCGGCCGAGCTCCCCTCGGGTCGATCACTACGCTCTGGAGGGAGAGAAATAATCAGCAACATGTGGTTGTAACCTGTAACTATCACAGCTAACAGTACTTATTCAGTTCAGTTTAGTTTAAGGTGGTATGAGCTGAAGAACTGAGATCATAAAACCACCAATCATAAAAAAGATCAAACGGAAAATCAGCAACATAAAACCCATAAAACTAAATCAGTGCCCAGCTGGATTGAAACTATGGGTGTAAATAACTATATCAATCAATTACATGAATATAAGCACACATCTCCATAATTTATAATATAAAGCTATAAAATATATACATATAATTGCAAATCAGTATACTTTATAATGATACATACAAAAAGATGAAGTCAGTCAGTCACTACGCTGTTAGCTACAGTTGCTACGCTGTTAGCTACAGTCGCTAATCTAGTCAGTTAATATTTGAGGTTATTTTGGGAAATTAACTGCAGGGTTAGAGTAATGCTTGTCTGGTTTCTGAATCTCTACATTTGAGGCTGAAAATACAAAGTCTGCATGATCCAGAACTCAAAATTAAAAGAATAAAAGCCTTTTTGAAAAATACCTGAACAAAAAATACCACATTTTTTTGAGTTGTACGAACGCTAGTGACTGATAATAATAAGAAATGTATTAAAATGAAGCCTTTCTAGAGCAGATTACAGTTTGCCACACACAAAAAAATCTAATTACTTTTTAAATTATTATATACTTATTATATTTAAAAAGGTTTTTCAAATTACTTTCAGCTTTGTTTGGAAACTACGACATAATTAAAAATGATGATTAAGGCGTGCGTCCTTTGCTGCATGTCATACCCCCCCCCCCCCCCCTCTCTCCTATGTTTCCTGTCTGTCTACTGATAAATGAAGGCGTCTATGCCAACAAAATCTTTAAAAAAATAAAAAATAAAACCTCTAAAAATGATGATTATTGTAAAAGCAGCTAGGAGGGAAACAAAGCAACATGATAAAGATTCAAGTCCTGAAAAACCTTGTAGCATAGTTTAGTTAATAAAGGTCCTATAATTGAACATATATCTGATTTCTGTGTTTCACCACTTTAAATACATCGTAGTAATCTGACGTGAGACTCACCACAGCCGAAGCCACAAAAATCACACCGACACAGACGAGTAAACCGAGTCGTCCCATCTCTGTTTCTTCTTCCTTGTTTCTTCCTCTGTGTGTAAAGTCTTGAGTCTGGTTGGTGAATGTCTCTCTGCAGCTGCTGTCACATCATTTAAAGGCTGCTGGTTCAGTCTGACGAACCCCTGACTCATCAGCGGGGGGAGACGGGAGGGGTTGGAAAAAGTCTGCCAGGTCAGGACAGGAGTTGTTGGGAAACCTCTCGGCTGCTCCGCTCAGATCAATGTTGGAGGCGTGTTTGTCGTACTGTGAGTTCAGATACTCACAACATTTACTGGTAGTCAGTTGTGTGTTGTCTCAAAGCAAATAGTGATGAAGAGCGCTGACAGTAAGAAGAATGAGGCCGAATTAGTCATCGAATCAATCAATGTGAGAGAGTAAAAGAAAGCAAACAACAAAACAACAACACATATGGAAGGTCTTCTGTAATTTCCTTGAGAAAAATGATCTGAAGAGTTGATCTGAGGATTTATTTATTTATTTTTAATTTATTATTATTATTATTTATTTATTTTATTAATTATTATTATTTAATTAATTATTTTATTTATTATTATTTGTACTGGTAATACACTGGTTATATACGTACGACCCCTCCCATACCGACACCCACATCACAGCAAAAACTTGACCTTAATTTATACATTTCTTTTATTTTGTTAATCACTATCATCTTATTTATTAATCAGTTTTACCTCTTGAAGTCTGTATGGTAAAAGTCAGGAGACAGTTGTTCTCTATATTATTTGACCTGTTTAAAAATGTTTCAGTTTAGAAATATGGATTTATTTTAAAGGTTAAATTAAGTACTTTGTGAAAAAAAACAACTATTTGGGGAATATGCTTATTTGGGTTTTTTTTGGCCCAATATCAAGCTTGAGTCAGGAGTTTGCAGCTGTGATTATTTACTGCCATTCAAATATCTTTAAAATGGTTTAAATACTGTATCCTGACTAAACCTTTTGTTTTTTGTTTTCCTCTGATCTTTAATTTACTTAAAATAATTCATTCATTTCTACTGTTTGTTTGATTGAAGTTGGCTAAAGAGGTCCAACACAGAATTAGGGGATGATTTACTCTTAATGCTTTATTAACAGTCACAAATGACCCAAGAGGACAAAAGTTGCACGGTTGATGGGAAGACATCAGGAAGGTTAAATTAAGGAATATTTAAACTATTTTGGGAAATATGCTTATTCTGTTTTTTTGGCCCAATATCAAGCTTGAGTCAGGAGATGGTTAGCTTAGCTTAGCTTAAAGCTTCAAGAAAAAGGGTTGGGGTTAGCTTAGCTTTCTGTCCAAAGATAAACCATCAGACTTCCAGCTCATCTAAAATTCACAAATGAACACTTTGCGTCACATTTATTGTTTATGTACTTGACTCCAACTTCATATTTACAGATGAGAAAGATAGATTTATATTTATCTTCTATAACTCTATAAGAAAGTGAATGAGCATATTTCCAATTTCAGTTTCTCCTCTTAAAGTGAATGCTAAACTTTGCCTTTTAATACTGATTGAGTTTGGAATAATCTGGATTACTATACAGGATAGAAACACTTTAAAAAGGTAAAGTTTGGCCTTTTTTTTGGTTGGTTTAGGCCGAAATCATGACTGACAAACTCTTAAAATATAATAAATAAATATAAAGACAGTCTTCTCTTCCAGAATACTATAAAAGCATTTCAGTAAAATACTTTAATTTAGACTTTAATCAAAACCAGACTGCCACTCTGACTTATTTCTCAAATATTGACTGTACTATGACATTAATAGATCATAATGTCTCTTCCAGGTCACATCAGGATTATGAGAACTTGTTGGGTTTGTTTCCCTACTGTGACTAATGTGACTCTAAATCATTCACAGCATGGCAACAACTCTCCCAACATGTTAGCAGTGGGAGTATTTCATCATTGGCTCAGCTCCAGAGACACTGAGGCTGAGTCACAGCTATGATAAGGACCAAGGTTGTGATGAGTGACCCATTGGTTTCAACCCTGCTACCTTCATTGTTATTTGTAGATGAATAATAACACGACTCTGTTTCTTCTTTGATTTGGAGACTGTAGACCAGAGGTGTCAAACTCATCTTCATTCAAGGGCCACATACAGACCAATTTGATCTCATGTGGGCCGGATCATTAAAAAGATGGAGGGAATGAAGGAAGAAAGGAAGGAAATAAGAAGGGAAGGAAGGAAAGAGAGGCAAAATGAAGGAGGGAAGAAAGGTAGGAAGGAGAGATTGGAGGAAGGACAGAAGGAAGAAAGGGAAGAAGGACAGATGGAAGAAAGGGAGGAAGGACAGATGGAAGGAAGGAAGGAACAAAGAAAGGATAAAAGGAAGTTGGAAGGACAGGTGGAAGGAAGGACAGAAGGAAGAAAGGGAGGAAGGACAGATGGAAGGAAGGAAGGAACAAAGAAAGGATAAAAGGAAGTTGGAAGGACAGATGGAAGGAAGGACAGAAGGAAGAAAGGGAGGAAGGACAGATGGGAGGAAGGACAGATGGAAGGAAGAAAGGAAGGAAGGAACAAAGAAAGGATAAAAGGAAGGTAGGAAGGACAGATGGAAGGAAGGAAAACAACACAGGAAGGAAAGTGGGCCGGATTGCACCCCTTGGCGGGCCGGTTCTGGCCCACGGGTCACATGTTTGACACCCCTGCTGTAGACTCATGCTGTTCTTTAGTCTTTCTGAGGCTACTGCTAAGCTTAAATCACTTTATTTTATTATATGTAAAGTTTTGGCTCCAAGTATTTGTTTATCAGCCTCTTCAGTCACTTCATCCTGCACCAGGCCTGAGACTATATATAAAGTTTATATTGTTAATATTAGGGCTGTCAAACGATTAATTTTTTAAAATCGAGATTAATCGCAGAGTTTCCATAGTTAATCACGATTAATGGCGTTTTGAATAGCATGTTTAAAATCCTGTTATTTTCCATTTGAAGGCAGTTTTAAGCCCATAATGTAAAGCATTTCTTACCAGAGTGTCTTAACTGGGAATCAATCACGGCTCTGCTGCGACTCCCACACTCCAAAATGGTCCTTTGGTGGAGCTGAGGCTCGCTTGGCTGCACCTGGGTGTTTAGCGTGGAGGTGCTAACTCAAACTCCACATACATTTATGTGCATGAGTGTTTTTCATGGTTGTGTTGACATTTCTTTTCCCTGTCTGCATTGATTGATAACTGAGGTGATTCAAATCAGAGGAAGTTTACAATAAACGTGTTTAAATTGAATATATTTCCCTGGTCCTCATTTTAAATGCCTTTAATGTACAGGATTTTTTTAGTAGAGAGAGACAGGAAACTGGAGGCAGAGAGGGGGGAATGACACGCAGGATAGGACCGCTTGATACAGGATTCGAACTAGGGTCGCCTGCAGTGAGGACTGTAGCCTCAACACATGGGGCGGGTGCTCTACCCACTAAGCTAAACACCGCCACGTGATACAGTTTTTAGCCATATCGCCCAGCTCTAGGTCAAACACTGCAAAAATGTTTATCAGCTGCACATAAATGCTTTTAAGAAGTTGAAATTATTGAAATGATTATTGTAGATTCTGGCTCACATTAGAGGATTTTTACTGCTTTAAATGAAATCAGGTGGTCTGGTCTTCTGTCTCTCTTCAGGTTATGAGTCTTTCTCGTGTGTTAGTCGGTGTTGTGTGAGGTGGTGCAGCAGCCTGAAGCACTTCTTACAGTCTTCACACTGGAAGGGTTTCTCTCCGGTGTGAATGCGGGTGTGTTTGGTCAGGTTCCCTCTGTGGTTGAATCTCTTCCCGCACTCTGGACAGTGGAAGGGTTTCTCCTCAGAGTGAACCAGCTGGTGTTTCTTCAGCGTCACCGCCTGAGAGAAACACTTCCCACACTGCAGGCAGCGGTGTGGCTTCTCTGCAGACCTGCCGCACTCGTGATTCATCAGCTCGGCTAGTTCACTGAAATCCTTCCCGCACAGAGAGCAGCGTGGTGGTTTCTCCTCGTGGGTCATCTGGTGTTTTTTAAGGGTTGAAGGATGAGTGTAACTTTTCCCACACTGCTCACATGTGAAGGGTTTCTCCCCCGTGTGGCTGCGCTGGTGGATGACGAGGTGCTGCAGCAGGCGGCAACTCTTCCCGCAGTGTGAGCAGCGGTGCGGTTTCTCCCCGGAGTGAATCATCTGGTGCTTTTTTAAATTGTTCCTGAAGCTGAAGGCTTTGGGGCACAGAGGGCACTGGAAGGGTTTCTCTCCAGTGTGGCTCAACTGGTGCGACACCAGCGACGCCTGCAGCCTGAACCGCTTCGGACAGCTTGGACAGCGGTACGGTTTCTCCCCCGTGTGGATGCGTTCGTGCAGCTTCAGTTTCGTGACCTGTTTGAAGGTTTTGGGACAGTGGCTGCAGCTGAACGGTCTCTCCTCAGAGTGTCGGAGCATGTGAACTTTAAGATCTCCTTTCCGGGCGCAGTTCTTCCCGCACTGATCGCATTTGAAGGGTCTCTCGCCGGTGTGGATCAGCTGATGCTCCTTCAGAGTGCTCCCTCTCCCAAACTGCTTACTGCACACCTTACAGTTGTAGGATTTCTGTGCTGTGTGGGTGAGCAGCGGTGAGCTGCATGTCTCTGGAGGATCTTCCTCTGACGTCTGCTCCTGGTCTTCACTGTCCTCCTCGTGAATGTGCGAATTCGACTCCGGCTGTAGACTTCCTGTCACAACGCAGTGAAGCCGCTGGTGTCTGATGACGTTACTTCTCTTTGTGAAGGGTCTGCTGACAGCTCCCTGTTGGTCTCTCTCTGCTGAGAAAGAGAAGAAATAAGGAAAAATGTTTGATCAGGATTCTTTAACAATACACTTTAGATTCATGTCTTTCTTTCTTTCTAAGAGAAGATATAAAGAGTCAACGAGATAGAAAACACTCTTAGACAAACAGAGTTGTATTTTAGAAAGAGACACGTCATCATCAACAGCAAAACTTTGATTAACTTTAATATTAATAATATCTAAAGTAGCAATGTGTAGGATTTAGTGCCATCTAGTGGTGAAGTTGCAGATTACAACCAACTAAAAAGCCTCCATTCCCTTTCTAAGCATGTAGTCAAGCATTCCTCTCTGTCCTCTCCTCTCCTTCCTCTCTCTCTCTCTCTCTCTCTCTCCTTCCTCTCTCCTCTTCCTCTCCCTCCTGAGAAAGAGAAGAAATAAGGAAAAATGTTTGATCAGGATCCTTTAACAAAACACTTTAGATTCATGTCTTTCTTTCTAAGAGAAGAGTGATATAAAGAGACAGCAAAACTTTGATTAACTTTAATATTAACAGCATAGTAAGTAGCAGTGTGTAGGATTTAGTGCCATCTAGTGGTGAAGTTGCAGATTACAACCAACTAAAAAGCCTCCATTCCCTTTCCAAGCATGTAGTCAAGCATTCCTCTCTCTCCTTCTCTCTCTCTCTCTCCTCTCCTTCCTCTCCTTCCTCTCCTTCCTCTCTCTCCTCTCTCCTTCCTCTCTCTCTCTCCTCTCCTTCCTTTCTCTCCTCTCCTTCCTCTCTCTCTCCTCTCCTTCCTCTCTCCCTCCTCTCTACTCCTCTTCCTCTCTCTCTCCTCTCCTTCCTCTCTCTCTTCTCCTCTCCTTCCTCTCTCCTCTCTCTCCTCCTCTTCCTCTCTCTCCTCTCCTTCCTCTCTCTCTCTCCTCTCCTGCCTCTTTCTCCTCTCTCCTCTCCTTCCTCTCTCTCTCTCTCCTCTCCTTCCTCTCTCTCCTCTCTCCTCTCCTTCCTCTCTCTCTCTCTCCTCTCCTTCCTCTCTCTCCTCTCTACTCCAACCGGTCCAGGCAGATGTTCTCCCACTCTGAGTCTGGTTCTGAGGGTTCTTCCTGTTAAAAGGGAGTTTTTTCTCTCTACTGTCACCAAGCGTTGCTCATGTGGGAATGTTGGGTCTCTTTAAAGTTAAAACCTGAAGAGTTCAGTTTAGACCTGCTCTATGTGGAAAGTGGCTTGAGATGACTTTGTTGTGATTTGGTGCTATACAAATAAAGATTAATTTATTGATTGATTGATTGATTGAACCTACTCCTGGAGAGCTGCTGCCCCACTCTAACACATCTGATTCTAATTATGAACTCGTTATCAAGCAGCTGAAGCTCGTCGAAGCTCGTTTAGCAGTTCAGCAGCCAAGATGCCTCCTAAACGCCCTAAAGTGTGTCTCCACTACACGCCTGTTACACACGATAACAGAATGATGGGAATCTAATGAAGTACTCAGTTGGTATTGGTATCGTTTGAAGGGTTCTTGATGATTGGTGCTGGTATCATCCGTTTTTAAACGATAGCCAACCCCAGGAAGCAGTCAGTGAGTGAGTGAGGTCTTTTAATGAAACATTTACCTTCATCTCCAGTTTCTTCACTTCCTGTTTCGTGTTCGTCTGTTTCTTCAGTTTTAGTTTCCTCCCAGTCGGACTCTCTGTCGTCACACCTCACCGCCGTTTCTTCTTCTTTACACAAACTCATCTCTGCTCCCGTGTCGGTGTCGCACCAATCAGGGTTCACAGCATTTGTCTCCAAACCGTCGTCGTCGTCATCATCGTCTTCTTCGGAGTCGATCTTGACTCGATGCAGACGGACGATCTGACCGTTGAGTCCTGGAGGTTTCATGCAGTCCACCAAGAAGACGGACAGCTGCCTCAGACTGAGGACTGAAGAGCCTGAAAGCAAGACCAGTTCATTTATAAGCAGCTGGATGAGAACAACAGGATACAGCTGTTAATGCTCAGTTCAGCGTCAGGGTGTGAACATTAAGATACTCACTGAAACTGCTACTACAAAAAAAAAGGTGTTTCTGCCCCAAAAAGAGCTTCGTTTCATCCTTTAATTACTAGAAAATGCTCACCTTCTGGTTCCTGCGTCACAGCTGGTCTCAGGTCAGCTGGTGTCAGGTCAGCTGGTCTCAGGTCAGCTGGTCTCAGGTCAGCTGGTCTCAGGTCAGCTGGTCTCAGGTCGGCTGGTCTCAGGTCGGCTGGTCTCAGGTCAGCTGGTCTCAGGTCAGCTGGTCTCAGGTCAGCTGGTCTCAGGTCGGCTGGTCTCAGGTCAGCTGGTCTCAGGTCAGCTGGTCTCAGGTCGGCTGGTCTCAGGTCAGCTGGTCTCAAGTCTGTCTTCATACAGTCCACCAGGTTGACCGACAGTTGCTTCAGATCCAGCAGAGACGGACTGCAGGTTGACTCCATCTTCTGAGAGTCACACATGGAGAGATTTAATATGAAAATGTTTCTCTGAATAAAATTAAATCCTCCCTTCCTTCGATCTTCCCTTTCTTCCTTCCATCTTTTCATCCTGTCTTCTCTTCCTTCTATCTGTCCTTCCTCCCTTGCTTCCTACCTTCCTTCCTTCCTTCTTTTTAATGGACCGGCCCTCATTAGATCAAATTGGGCTGTATGTGGCCCTTGAATGAAGATGAGGGAAAGATTATATATGAATGACAGAACTATCTAAAGAACATTAAACCTGTCAAAATAAAAGCATGTGAACCTGTAGTAGAAGAGTTTGTCTCATCTCTCTCTCTCTCTCTCTCTCTCTCTCTCTCTCTCTCTCTCTCTCTCTCTCTCTCTCTCTCTCTCTCTCTCTCTCTCTCTCTCTCTCTCTCTCTCTCTCTCTCTCTCTCTCTCTCTCAGGCTCGCTAAATAATTAAAGCTGTATCAAGTAATTTTTAGGAAAATCATTTATTTACTTTTAGGGTTGCTTTAGCAGCTGTAAAAAGAGTCTAAAAAAAAGAAAGAAAGAAAGAAAGAAAAAGGAGGATGAGAAAGATGAGTCAGAGTCCATCACTGAAAACTGAAAGCACATTTATATTAATTATAATAAACCTTCTTTTCATATTCAGAATGAACAGAAACAGGAATCATATCAGCTCTTACCAAACGTGTTTTCCTGCTGCTACAAACCAAACTGTGTCTCATATCGTCAGAGTTGAAACCGGAAGTGTTTATGTTCAGCCGTTCCTCTCATTAAACAAACATTATAACGCGTTAAAACGACAATAAAACCCTGATAAAGCAAACATGAAACCAAGACAACAGCTGCTCTTCGCTGAGTGACGGCTCCATCAGCCAATCAGCTGCCAGACCCGGAGAAAGGAGGCGGGCTTAGAGCCAATGAAGCGACGGCATCGCGATTAGGACAAAAAGGAAACATACGCTTATTTAAACAGCCAAAGGTTTCATACCAGCTGCAAACCACTACTTTTACTGTAATACTGCATACTACATCACTATAATACTACAGTACTTTTACTGTAATACTGCATACTACATCACTATAATACTGCAGTACTTTTACTGTAATACTGCATACTACATCACTATAATACTACAGTACTTTTACTGTAATACTGCATACTACATCACTATAATACTACAGTACTTTTACTGTAATACTGCATACTACATCACTATAATACTGCAGTACTTTTACTGTAATACTGCATACTACATCACTCATAATACTGCAGTACTTTTACTGTAATACTGCATACTACATCACTCATAATACTGCAGTACTTTTACGGTAATACTGCATACTACATCACTATAATACTGCAGTACTTTTACTGTAATACTGCATACTACATCACTATAATACTGCAGTACTTTTACTGTAATACTGCATACTAAATCACTCATAATACTGCAGTACTTTTACTGTAATACTGTATACTACATCACTCATAATACTGCAGTACTTTTACTGTAATACTGCATACTACATCACTATAATACTGCAGTACTTTTACTGTAATACTGCATACTAAATCACTCATAATACTGCAGTACTTTTACTGTAATACTGTATACTACATCACTATAATACTGCAGTACTTTTACTGTAATACTGCATACTACATCACTATAATACTGCAGTACTTTTACTGTAATACTGCATACTACATCACTATAATACTGCAGTACTTTTACTGTAATACTGCATACTACATCACTCATAATACTGCAGTACTTTTACTGTAATACTGCATACTACATCACTCATAATACTGCAGTACTTTTACTGTAATACTACATACTACATCACTATAATACTGCAGTACTTTTACTGTAATACTGCATACTACATCACTATAATACTGCAGTACTTTTACTGTAATACTGCATACTACATCACTATAATACTGCAGTACTTTTACTGTAATACTGCATACTACATCACTATAATACTGCAGTACTTTTACTGTAATACTGCATACTACATCACTATAATACTGCAGTATTTTTACTGTAATACTGCATACTACATCACTATAATACTGCAGTACTTTTACTATAATACTGCATACTACATCACTCATAATACTGCAGTACTTTTACTGTAATACTGCATACTACATCACTCATAATACTGCAGTACTTTTACTGTAATACTACATACTACATCACTATAATACTGCAGTACTTTTACTGTAATACTGCATACTACATCACTATAATACTGCAGTACTTTTACTATAATACTGCATACTACATCACTCATAATACTGCAGTACTTTTACTGTAATACTGCATACTACATCACTCATAATACTGCAGTACTTTTACTGTAATACTGCATACTACATCACTATAATACTGCAGTACTTTACTGTAATACTGCATACTACATCACTCATAATACTGCAGTACTTTTACTGTAATACTGCATACTACATCACTCATAATACTGCAGTACTTTTACTGTAATACTGCATACTACATCACTCATAATACTGCAGTACTTTTACTATAATACTGCATACTGCATGACTATAATACTGCAGTACTTTTACTATAATACTGCAGTACTTTAACTGAGGCTGTAAATGAGGAAATACAGGTGTTTCCTTCCTTCAGATCTACAGGTTGTAGATGGGTGTAACCAACATGTGACTCAGCACAGAGCTGTCAGGCTGCATTCAGCAGGATCACGTGATCATATCTGTGCAAATCTGTTTCCCTTATCAGATCAGAACTCAAACTTATTAAAGTCATCAGGAAGTGAAGCTCAGTCAGTCGTTGCCTCTGAGAGCTGAAATGGCGCAGAGAGATCAGCTGGACCGAGACTCAATCAGCTGTTCCATCTGTCTGGATCTACTGAAGGATCCGGTGGGTCTTCCCTGTGGACACAGCTACTGTATGAGCTGTATTAAAGGATTCTGGGATGGAGAGGATGAGAGGAAGATCTACAGCTGCCCTCAGTGCAGAGAGGCCTTCTCACCGAGGCCTGTCCTGAAGAAAAACACCATGTTAGCAGCTTTAGTGGAACAGCTGAAGAAGACTGGACTCCAAGCTGCTCCTGCTGATCACTGCTATGCTGGACCTGAAGATGTGGCCTGTGATGTCTGCACTGGGAGGAAGCTGAAAGCCTTCAAGTCCTGTCTGGTGTGTCTGGCCTCTTACTGTGAGAATCACCTCCAGCCTCACTATGATGCAGCTCCATTAAAGAAACACAAGCTGGTGGAGCCCTCCAAGAAGCTCCAGGAGAACATCTGCTCTCGTCATGATGAGGTGATGAAGATATTCTGCCGTACAGATAAGAAGTCTATCTGTTATCTGTGCACAATGGAGGATCATAAAGGCCACGACACAGTCCCAGCTATAGCAGAAAGGACTGAGAGGCAGAGAGAGCTCGAGGTGAGTCGACTAAACATCCAGCAGAGAATCCAGGACAGAGAGAAAGATGTGAAGCTGCTTCAACAGGAGGTGGAGGCCGTCAGTCGCTCTGCTGATAAAGCCGTGGAGGACAGTGAGAAGATCTTCACTGAGCTGATCCGTCTCCTCCAGAAAAGAAGCTCTGATGTGAAGCAGCAGATCAGATCCCACCAGGAAACTGAAGTGAGTGGAGTCAAAGAGCTTCAGGAGAAGCTGCAGCAGGAGATCACTGAGCTGAAGAGGAAAGACGCTGAACTGAAGCAGCTCTCACACACAGAGGATCACAACCAGTTTCTACACAACTACCCCTCAGTGTCACAACTCAGTGAACCTACAGACTCATCCAGCATCAATATCCGTCCTCTCAGATACTTTGAGGATGTGACAGCAGCTGTGTCAGAGCTGAGAGATCTACTACAGGACTTCTTGAGGGACAAATGGACAAACATCTCACTGACAAAGACTGAAATGGACGTTTTACTGTCAGAACCAGAACCCAAGACCAGAGCTGAGTTCTTAAAATATTCACGTGAAATCACTCTGGATCCAAACACAGTAAACACACAGCTGTTATTATCTGAGGGGAACAGAAAAGTAGAATGGACAAGACAACAACAGTCTTATTCTAGTCACACAGACAGATTCACTGATAAGAGTCAGGTGCTGAGTAGAGAGAGTCTGACTGGACGTTGTTACTGGGAGGTGGAGTGGAGCGGAGGTGTAGTTTTTGTAGCAGTCGCATACAAGAATATCAGCAGAGCAGGAAATGAATCTCTATTTGGACATAATGACAAATCTTGGTCTTTATGGTGTTACCCTGACAATGATCAATTTTGGTTCAACAGCATTAAAACTCTCGTCTCAGGTCCTGTTTCCTCCAGAGTCGGAGTGTACCTGGATCACAGAGCAGGTATTCTGTCCTTCTACAGCGTCTCTGAAACCATGACTCTCCTCCACAGAGTCCAGACCACATTCACTCAGCCTCTCTATGCTGGACTTTATGTTTTTTATGTTGGATCCACCGCTGAGTTGTGTAAAGTGAAATAGACAGAAGTCATTTCAGACTTCATGTGTCAGATGTTGTAATTCTTCATGTTTTTGTCTCCATGTTTCTGAGCTGCTCAGAGAGCAGCTGACACGCTAATAGGGATATTCAACACTTTATTTCACTTTATGTATGTGTCGTTTATATTATCAGTTTCTTTAAATGTGACTTTTTCCTGTGTGTTTTTATCCATGGAGGCTCTCACTGCTCATCACCATGTTTTTAACCTTCACTGACATTTCTTCAGATGAAAATGTGAACTTCTCTTTGTTCTAAATGTTAGTTTCATGTTTGTATTGATGTATTTGTGTCTGTTGTTTCTTAAACAGAGAAAACAGCACAACTTCCTTCATCACAGATATTTAGTTCTCATCACTTTGTAAATTCATAAATAACTGTTCAATCAAACTGTAATGATCATGATAATAATCATTAATGATGTTCTTGTACATAGCTGACATTCTGGGTTACACTAACTGACTGTGTGGATGAAGTCAATCTGAACATGAAATCATTGATCACACTTTACTGATTGGATGTGTCAACAATCTGAAGCTTCAATAATCAATAAACATGATTTTATCAACAGTGATCAAAGTGTTTTCTTCTCATTCAACGCTTGGGTACTTGTAAAGTAATACTGCATACTACATCACTATAATACTGCAATACTTTTATTGTAATACTGCATACTACATCACTATAATACTGCAGTACTTTTACTGTAATACTGCATACTACATCACTCATAATACTGCAGTACTTTTACTGTAATACTGCATACTACATCAGTATAATACTGCAGTACTTTTACTGTAATACTGCATACTACATCACTATAATACTGCAGTACTTTTACTGTAATACTGCATACTACATCACTATAATACTGCAGTACTTTTACTGTAATACTGCATACTACATCACTATAATACTGCAGTATTTTTACAGTAATACTGCATACTACATCACTATAATACTGCAGTACTTTTACTGTAATACTACATACTACATCACTCATAATACTGCAGTACCTTTACTGTAATACTGCATACTACATGACTTTAACTGAGGCTGTAAATGAGGAAATACAGGTGTTTCCTTCCTTCAGATCTACAGGTTGTAGATGGGTGTAACCAACATGTGACTCAGCACAGAGCTGTCAGGCTGCATTTATGACTGAATTACATGATCAGATCAAAGTTCAATCCTGTTTCCCTTATCAGATCAAAACTCAAACTTATTAAACTTATCAGGAAGTGAAGCTCAGTCAGTCGTTGCCTCTGAGAGCTGAAATGGCGCAGAACGATCAGTTGGACCGAGAATCCTTCTCTTGTGTGATCTGTCTGGATCTACTGAAGGATCCGGTGGGTCTTCTCTGTGGACACAGCTACTGTATGAGCTGTATTAAAAGATTCTGGGATGGAGAGGATCAGAGGAAGATCTACAGCTGCCCTCAGTGCAGAGAGGCCTTCACACCGAGGCCTGTCCTGAAGAAAAACACCATGTTAGCAGCTTTAGTGGAGCAGCTGAAGAAGACTGGACTCCAAGCTGCTCCTCCTGATCACTGCTATGCTGGACCTGAAGATGTGGCCTGTGATGTCTGCACTGGGAGGAAGCTGAAAGCCTTCAAGTCCTGTCTGACCTGTCCTGCCTCTTACTGTGAGAATCACCTCCAGCCTCATTATGATGCAGCTCCATTAAAGAAACACAAGCTGGTGGAGCCCTCGGAGAAGCTCCAGGAGAACATCTGCTCTCGTCATGATGAGGTGATGAAGATATTCTGCCGTACAGATAAGAAGTGTATCTGTTATCTGTGCACTATGGAGGATCATAAAGGCCACGACACAGTCCCAGCTGCAGCAGAAAGGACTGAGAGGCAGAGAGAGCTCGAGGTGAGTCGACTAAACATCCAGCAGAGAATCCAGGACAGAGAGAAAGATGTGAAGCTGCTTCAACAGGAGGTGGAGGCCGTCAGTCTCTCTGCTGATAAAGCAGTGGAGGACAGTGAGAAGATCTTCACTCAGCTGATCCGTCTCCTCCAGAAAAAAAGCTCTGATGTGAAGCAGCAGATCAGATCCCAGCAGGAAACTGAAGTGAGTGGAGTCAAAGAGCTTCAGGAGAAGCTGCAGCAGGAGATCACTGAACTGAAGAAGAAAGACGCTGAACTGAAGCAGCTCTCACACACAGAGGATCACAACCAGTTTCTACACAACTACCCCTCAGTGTCACAACTCAGTGAACCTACAGACT
This sequence comes from Scomber japonicus, assembly GCF_027409825.1. Lineage (NCBI taxonomy): Eukaryota > Metazoa > Chordata > Actinopteri > Scombriformes > Scombridae > Scomber > Scomber japonicus. The sequence goes on along the minus strand of NC_070599.1, from coordinate 26,681,539 downwards.
CATCCAGCATCAATATCCGTCCTCTCAGACACTTTGAGGATGTGACAGCAGCTGTGTCAGAGCTCAGAGATAAACTACAGGACATCCTGACGGAGGAATGGACAAACATCTCACTGACAGAGACTGAAGTGGACGTTTTACCGTCAGAACCAGAACCCAAGACCAGAGCTGAGTTCTTAAAGTATTCACGTGAAATCACTCTTGATCCAAACACAGCAAACACATGGCTGTTATTATCTGAGGGGAACAGAAAAGTAGAGAGAATGAGTCAACAACAGTCTTATTCTAGTCACACAGACAGATTCACTCATAGGTCTCAGGTCCTGAGTAGAGAGAGTCTTACTGGACGTTATTACTGGGAGGTGGAGTGGAAAGGTATAGTTTATGTAGCAGTCGCATACAAGAATATCAGCAGAGCAGGAGATCAATCTCTATTTGGATGTAATGACAAATCTTGGTCTTTATATTGTTACCCTAAAGGTTATACATTATACTTCAACAACATCTCAACTCCTGTCTCAGGTCCTGGTTCCTCCAGAGTCAGAGTGTACCTGGATCACAGAGCAGGTATTCTGTCCTACTACAGCGTCTCTGAAACCATGACTCTCCTCCACAGGGTCCAGACCACATTCACTCAGCCTCTCTATGCTGGACTTTGGGTTCAGATTGGAGCCACAGCTGAGTTGTGTAAAGTGAAATAGACAGAAGTCATTTCAGACTTCATGTGTCAGATGTTGTAATTCTTCCTGTTTTTGTCTCCATGTTTCTGAGCTGCTCAGAGATCAGCTGACACGCTAATAGGGATATTCAACACTTGGTTTACTTTATGTATGTGTCGTTTATATGTTCAGTTTCTTTAAATGTGACTTTTTCCTGTGTGTTTTTATCCATGGAGGCTCTCACTGCTCATCACCATGTTTTTAACCTTCACTGACATTTCGTCAGATGAAAATGTGAACTTCTCTTTGTTCTAAATGTTAGTTTCATGTTTGTATTGATGTATTTGTGTCTGTTGTTTCTTAAACAGAGAAAACAGCAGAACTTCCTTCATCACAGATATTTTGTTCTCATCACTTTGTAAATTCATAAAGAAATGTTCAATCAAACTGTAATGATCATGATAATAATCATTAATGATGTTCTTGTACATAGCTGACATTCTGGGTTACACTAACTGACTGTGTGGATGAAGTCAATCTGAACATGAAATCTTTGATCACACTTTACTGATTGGATGTGTCAACAATCTGAAGCTTCAATAATGAATAAAGATGATTTTATCAACAGTCATCAAAGTGTTTTCTTCTCATTCAAAGCTTGTGTACTTTTACTGTAATACTGCATACTACATCACTCATAATACTGCAGTACTTTTACTGTAATACTGCATACTACATCACTATAATACTGCAGTACTTTTACTGTAATACTGCATACTACATCACTATAATACTGCAATACTTTTATTGTAATACTGCATACTACATCACACATAATACTGCAGTACTTTTACTGTAATACTGCATACTACATCACTCATAATACTGCAGTACTTTTACTGTAATACTGCATACTACATCACTATAATACTGCAGTACTTTTACTGTAATACTGCATACTACATCACTATAATACTGCAGTACTTTTACTGTAATACTGCAGACTACATCACTCATAATACTGCAGTACTTTTACTGTAATACTGCATACTACATCACTATAATACTGCAGTACTTTTACTGTAATGCTGCATACTACATCACTCATAATACTGCAGTACTTTTACTGTAATACTGCATACTACATCACTATAATACTGCAGTACTTTTACTGTAATACTGCATACTACATCACTATAATATTGCAGTACTTTTACTGTAATACTGCATACTACATCACTCATAATACTGCAGTACTTTTACGGTAATACTGCATACTACATCACTCATAATACTGCAGTACTTATACTGTAATACTGCATACTACATCACTATAATACTGCAGTACTTTAACTGCAATACTGCATACTACATCACTATAATACTGCAGTACTTTTACTGTAATACTGCATACTACATCACTATAATACTGCAGTACTTTAACTGAGGCTGTAAATGAGAACATACAGGTGTTTCCTTCCTTCACATCTACAGGTTGTAGATGGGTGTAACCAACATGTGACGCAGCACAGAGCTGTCAGGCTGCATTTATGACTGAATCACATGATCAGATCAAAGTTCAAAGCTGTTTCCCTTATCAGATCAGAACTCAAACTTATTAAACTTATCAGGAAGTGAAGCTCAGACAGTTGTTGCCTCTGAGAGCTGAAATGGCGCAGAACGATCAGCTGGACCGAGAATCCTTCTCTTGTGTGATCTGTCTGGATCTACTGAAGGATCCGGTGGGTCTTCCCTGTGGACACAGCTACTGTATGAGCTGTATTAAATCACACTGGGATGGAGAGGATCAGAGGAAGATCTACAGCTGCCCTCAGTGTAGAGAGGCCTTCAGACGGAGGCCTGTCCTGAAGAAAAACACCATGTTAGCAGCTTTAGTGGAGCAGCTGAAGAAGACTGGACTACAAGCTGCTCCTGCTGATCACTGCTATGCTGGACCTGAAGATGTGGCCTGTGATGTCTGCACTGGGAGGAAGCTGAAAGCCTTCAAGTCCTGTCTGGTGTGTCTGGCCTCTTACTGTGAGAATCACCTCCAGCCTCATTATGATGCAGCTCCATTAAAGAAACACAAGCTGGTGGAGCCCTCGGAGAAGCTCCAGGAGAAGATCTGCTCTCGTCATGATGAGGTGATGAAGATATTCTGCCGTACAGATAAGAAGTGTATCTGTTATCTGTGCACTATGGAGGATCATAAAGGCCACGACACAGTCCCAGCTGCAGCAGAAAGGACTGAGAGGCAGAGAGAGCTCGAGGTGAGTCGACTAAACATCCAGCAGAGAATCCAGGACAGAGAGAAAGATGTGAAGCTGCTTCAACAGGAGGTGGAGGCCGTCAGTCGCTCTGCTGATAAAGCAGTGGAGGACAGTGAGAAGATCTTCACTGAGCTGATCCGTCTCCTCCAGAAAAGAAGCTCTGATGTGAAGCAGCAGATCAGATCCCAGCAGGAAACTGAAGTGAGTGGAGTCAAAGAGCTTCAGGAGAAGCTGCAGCAGGAGATCACTGAGCTGAAGAGGAAAGACGCTGAACTGAAGCAGCTCTCACACACAGAGGATCACAACCAGTTTCTACACAACTACCCCTCAGTGTCACAACTCAGTGAACCTACAGACTCATCCAGCATCAATATCCGTCCTCTGAGAAACTTTGAGGATGTGACAGCAGCTGTGTCAGAGCTCAGAGATGAACTACAGGACATCCTGAGGGACAAAGAGACAAACATCTCACTGGCAGTGACTGAAGTGGATGTTTTACTGTCAGAACCAGAACCAGAACCCAAGACCAGAGCTGACTTCTTAACATATTCACGTGAAATCACTCTGGATCCAAACACAGCACACACAGATCTGTTATTATCTGAGGGGAACAGAAAAGCAGAACGAACGAGTCCACAACAGTCTTATTCTAGTCACACAGACAGATTCACTACATGGCCACAGGTCCTGAGTAGAGAGAGTCTGACTGGACGTTGTTACTGGGAGGTGGAGAGGAGAAGAGGAGTTTTTGTAGCAGTCGCATACAAGAATATCAGCAGAGCAGGAGATGAATCTGTATTTGGATGTAATGACAAATCTTGGTCTTTATGGTGTTACCCTGACAGGTATGATTTTTGGTTCAACGGCATTACAATTCCAGTCTCAGGTCCTGTTTCCTCCAGAGTCGGAGTGTACCTGGATCACAGAGCAGGTATTCTGAGCTTCTACAGCATCTCTGAAACCATGACTCTCCTCCACAGAGTCCAGACCACATTCACTCAGCCTCTCTGTGCTGGACTTTGGTTTGGTCCTGATTCCGCAGCTGAGTTGTGTAAAGTGAAATAGACAGAAGTCATTTCAGACTTCATGTGTCAGATGTTGTAATTCTTCCTGTTTTTGTCTCCATGTTTCTGAGCTGCTCAGAGATCAGCTGACACGCTAATAGGGATATTCAACACTTTCTTTACTTTATGTATGTGTCGTTTATATTATCAGTTTCTTTAAATGTGACTTTTTCCTGTGTGTTTTTATCCATGGAGGCTCTCACTGCTCATCACCATGTTTTTAACCTTCACTGACATTTCTTCAGATGAAAATGTGAACTTCTCTTTGTTCTAAATGTTAGTTTCATGTTTGTATTGATGTATTTGTGTCTGTTGTTTCTGAAACAGAGAAAACAGCAGAACTTCCTTCATCACAGATATTTTGTTCTCATCACTTTGTAAATTCATAAAGAAATGTTCAATCAAACTGTAATGATCATGATAATAATCATTAATGATGTTCTTGTACATAGCTGACATTCTGGGTTACACTAACTGACTGTGTGGATGAAGTCAATCTGAACATGAAATCATTGATCACACTTTACTGATTGGATGTGTCAATAATCTGAAGCTTCAATAATCAATAAACACGATTTTATCAACAGTGATCAAAGTGTTTTCTTCTCATTCAACGCTTGTGTACTTTTACTGTAATACTGCATACTACATCACTATAATACTGCAGTACTTTTACTGTAATACTGCATACTACATCACTATAATACTGCAATACTTTTACTGTAATACTGCATACTACATCACTATAATACTGCAATACTTTTACTGTAATACTGCATACCACATCACTCATAATACTGCAGTACTTTAACTGAGGCTGTAAATGAGGAAATACAGTTGTTTCCTTCCCTCAGATCTACAGTTTGTAGATGGGTGTAACCAACATGTGACTCAGCACAGAGCTGTCAGGCTGCATTTATGACTGAATCACATGATCAGATCAAAGTTCAAACCTGTTTCCTTATCAGATCAGAACTCAAACTTATTAAACTTATCAGGAAGTGAAGCTCAGACAGTCGTTGCCTCTGAGAGCTGAAATGGCGCAGAGAGATCAGCTGGACCGAGACTCAATCAGCTGTTCCATCTGTCTGGATCTACTGAAGGATCCGGTGACTACTACCTGTGGACACAGCTACTGTATGAGCTGTATTAAATCACACTGGGATGGAGAGGATCAGAGGAAGATCTACAGCTGCCCTCAGTGCAGAGAGGCCTTCAGACGGAGGCCTGTCCTGAAGAAAAACACCATGTTAGCAGCTTTAGTGGAGCAGCTGAAGAAGACTGGACTCCTATCTGCTCCTGCTGATCACTGCTATGCTGGACCTGAAGATGTGGCCTGTGATGTCTGCACTGGGAGGAAGCTGAAAGCCCTCAAGTCCTGTCTGACCTGTCCAGCCTCTTACTGTGAGAATCACCTCCAACCTCATTATGAATCACCTACATTTAAAAAACACAAGCTGGTGGAGCCCTCGGAGAAGCTCCAGGAGAACATCTGCTCTCGTCATGATGAGGTGATGAAGATATTCTGCCGTACAGATAAGAAGTGTATCTGTTATCTGTGCACTATGGAGGATCATAAAGGCCACGACACAGTCCCAGCTGCAGCAGAAAGGACTGAGAGGCAGAGAGAGCTCGAGGTGAGTCGACTAAACATCCAGCAGAGAATCCAGCACAGAGAGAAAGATGTGAAGCTGCTTCAACAGGAGGTGGAGGCCGTCAGTCGCTCTGCTGATAAAGCAGTGGAGGACAGTGAGAAGATCTTCACTGAGCTGATCCGTCTCCTCCAGAAAAGAAGCTCTGTTGTGAAGCAGCAGATCAGATCCCAGCAGGAAACTGAAGTGAGTGGAGTCAAAGAGCTTCAGGAGAAGCTGCAGCAGGAGATCACTGAGCTGAAGAGGAAAGACGCTGAACTGAAGCAGCTCTCACACACAGAGGATCACAACCAGTTTCTACACAACTACCCCTCAGTGTCACAACTCAGTGAACCTACAGACTCATCCAGCATCAATATCCGTCCTCTCAGATACTTTGAGGATGTGACAGCAGCTGTGTCAGAGCTCAGAGATAAACTACAGGACATCTTGAGGGACAAATGGACAAACATCTCACTGACAGGGACTGAAGTGGTTTTACTGTCAGAACCAGAACCCAAGACCAGAGCTGAGTTCTTCAAATATTCACGTGAAATCACTCTGGATCCAAACACAGCAAACACACAGCTGTTATTATCTGAGGGGAACAGAAAAGTAGAACGGACGGGACAACATCAGTCTTTTTCTAGTCACACAGACAGATTCACTGAATGGCAGCAGGTCCTGAGTAGAGAGAGTCTGACTGGACGTTGTTACTGGGAGGTGAAGTGGGGAGGAGGAGTTTATGTAGCAGTCGCATACAAGAATATCAGCAGAGCAGGAGATAAATCTATATTTGGAAATAATGAAAAATCTTGGTCTTTATGGTGTTTCCCTGACAGGTATGAATTTTGCTTCAACAGCATTAAAATTCCTGTCTCAGGTCCTGATTCCTCCAGAGTCGGAGTGTACCTGGATCACAGAGCAGGTATTCTGTCCTTCTACAGCGTCTCTGAAACCATGACTCTCCTCCACAGAGTCCAGACCACATTCACTCAGCCTCTCTATGCTGGACTTTGTGTTTGTGTTGGATCCACAGCTGAGTTGTGTGAAGTGAAATAGACAGAAGTCATTTCAGACTTCATGTGTCAGATGTTGTACTTCTTCCTGTTTTTGTCTCCATGTTTCTGAGCTGCTCAGAGATCAGCTGACATGCTAATAGGGATATTCAACACTTTCTTTACTTTATGTTTTATTGATATGTTTAGTTTCTTTAAATGTGACTTTTTCCTGTGTGTTTTTATCCATGGAGGCTCTCACTGCTCATCACCATGTTTTTAACCTTCACTGACATTTCTTCAGATGAAAATGTGAACTTCTCTTTGTTCTAAATGTTAGTTTCATGTTTGTATTGATATATTTGTGTCTGTTGTTTCTTAAACAGAGAAAACAGCAGAACTTCCTTCATCACAGATATTTTGTTCTCATCACTTTGTAAATTCATAAAGAAATGTTCAATCAAACTGTAATGATCATGATAATAATCATTAATGATGTTCTTGTACATAGCTGACATTCTGGGTTAAACTAACTGACTGTGTGGATGAAGTCAATCTGAACATGAAATCATTGATCACACTTTACTGATTGGATGTGTCAACAATCTGAAGCTTCAATAATCAATAAACATGATTTTATCAACAGTGATCAAAGTGTTTTCTTCTCATTCAACGCTTGTGTACTTTTAATGTAATACTGCATACTACATCACTCATAATACTGCAGTACTTTTACTGTAATACTGCATACTACATCACTATAATACTGCAGTACATTTACTGTAATACTGCATACTACATCACTCATAATACTGCAGTACTTTTACTGTAATACTGCATACTACATCACTCATAATACTGCAGTACTTTTACTGTAATACTACATACTACATCACTATAATACTTCAGTACTTTTACTGTAATACTGCATACTACATCACTCATAATACTGCAGTACTTTTACTGTAATACTGCATACTACATCACTATAATACTGCAGTACTTTTGTTGTAATAATGCATACTACATCACTCATAATACTACAGTACTTTTACTGTAATACTGCATACTACATCACTATAATACTGCAGTACTTTTACTGTAATACTGCATACTACATCACTCATAATACTGCAGTACTTTTACTGTAATACTGCATACTACATCACTATAATACTGCAGTACTTTTACTGTAATACTGCATACTACATCACTATAATACTGCAGTACTTTTACTGTAATACTGCATACTACATCACTTTAACTGAGGCTGTAAATGAGGAAATACAGGTGTTTCCTTCCTTCAGATCTACAGGTTGTAGATGGGTGTAACCAACATGTGACTCAGCACAGAGCTGTCAGGCTGCATTCAGCAGGATCACGTGATCAGATCAGTTCAAACTTGTTTCGTTTATCAGGAAGTGAAGCTCAGTCAGTCGTTGCCTCTGAGAGCTGAAATGGCGCAGAGAGATCAGCTGGACCGAGAATCCTTCTCCTGTTCGATCTGTCTGGATCTACTGAAGGATCCGGTGACTACTACCTGTGGACACAACTACTGTATGAGCTGTATTAAAGGATTCTGGGATGGAGAGGATCAGAGGAGAATCTACAGCTGCCCTCAGTGCAGAGAGGCCTTCACACCGAGGCCTGTCCTGAAGAAAAACACCATGTTAGCAGCTTTAGTGGAGCAGCTGAAGAAGACTGGACTCCAAGCTGCTCCTACTGATCACTGCTATGCTGGACCTGAACATGTGGCCTGTGATGTCTGCACTGGGAGGAAGCTGAAAGCCTTCAAGTCCTGTCTGGTGTGTCTGGCCTCTTACTGTGAGAATCACCTCCAGCCTCATTATGATGCAGCTCCATTAAAGAAACACAAGCTGGTGGAGCCCTCCAAGAAGCTCCAGGAGAACATCTGCTCTCGTCATGATGAGGTGATGAAGATATTCTGCCGTACAGATAAGAAGTGTATCTGTTATATGTGCACTATGGAGGATCATAAAGGCCACGACACAGTCTCAGCTGCAGCAGAAAGGACTGAGAGGCAGAGAGAGCTCGAGGTGAGTCGACTAAACATCCAGCAGAGAATCCAGGACAGAGAGAAAGATGTGAAGCTGCTTCAACAGGAGGTGGAGGCGGTCAGTCGCTCTGCTGATAAAGCAGTGGAGGACAGTGAGAAGATCTTCACTCAGCTGATCCGTCTCCTCCAGAAAAGAAGCTCTGATGTGAAGCAGCAGATCAGATCCCACCAGGAAACTGAAGTGAGTGGAGTCAAAGAGCTTCAGGAGAAGCTGCAGCAGGAGATCACTGAGCTGAAGAGGAAAGACGCTGAACTGAAGAAGCTCTCACACACAGAGGATCACAACCAGTTTCTACACAACTACCCCTCAGTGTCACAACTCAGTGAACCTACAGACTCATCCAGCATCAATATCCGTCCTCTGAGCTACTTTGAAGAAGTAACAGCAGCTGTGTCACAGCTCAGAGATAAACTACAGGACATCCTGAGAGACAAACAGACAAACATCTCACTGGCAGGGACTGAAGTGGACGTTTTACTGCCAGAACCAGAACCCAAGACCAGAGCTGAGTTCTTAAAGTTTTCATGTAAAATCACTCTGGATCCAAACACAGCAAACACATGGCTGTTATTATCTGAGGGGAACAGAAAAGTAGAATGTATGAGTCCACAGTCTTATTCTAGTCACACAGACAGATTCACTGATCATTTTCAGGTCCTGAGTAGAAAGAGTCTGACTGGACGTTATTACTGGGAGGTAGAGAGGAGAGGAATAGCAGTTTTTGTAGCAGTCGCATACAAGAATATCAGCAGAGCAGGAGGTGAATCTCTATTTGGACGTAATGACAAATCTTGGGCTTTACAGTGTTACCCTAACGGTTATGAATTTTGGTTCAACAACATTCAAACTCCCGTCTCAGGTCATGGTTCCTCCAGAGTCGGAGTGTACCTGGATCACAGAGCAGGTATTCTGTCCTTCTACAACGTCTCTGAAACCATGACTCTCCTCCACAGAGTCCACACCACATTCACTCAGCCTCTCTATGCTGGACTTTGTATTTGTCTTAGATCCACAGCTGAGTTGTGTAAAGTGAAATAGACAGAAGTCATTTCAGACTTCATGTGTCAGATGTTGTAATTCTTCATGTTTTTGTCTCCATGTTTCTGAGCTGCTCAGAGATCAGCTGACATGCTAATAGGGATATTCAAAACTTTGTTTAGTTTATGTGTCGTTTATATTTTCAGTTTCTTTACATGTGACTTTTTCCTGTGTGTTTTTATCCATGGAGGCTCTCACTGCTCATCACCATGTTTTTAACCTTCACTGACATTTCTTCAGATGTAAATGTGAACTTCTCTTTGTTCTAAATGTTAGTTTCATGTTTGTATTGATGTATTTGTGTCTGTTGTTTCTTAAACAGAGAAAACAGCAGAACTTCCTTCATCACAGATATTTTGTTCTCATCACTTTGTAAATTCATAAAGAAATGTTCAATCAAACTGTAATGATCATGATAATAATCATTAATGATGTTCTTGTACATAGCTGACATTCTGGGTTACACTAACTGACTGTGTGGATGAAGTCAATCTGAACATGAAATCATTGATCACACTTTACTGATTGGATGTGTCAACAATCTGAAGCTTCAATAATCAATGAACACGATTTTATCAACAGTGATCAAAGTGTTTTCTTCTCATTCAAAGCTTGTGTACTGTTACTGTAATACTGCATACTACATCACTATAATACTGCAGTACTTTTACTGTAATACTGCATACTACATCACTATAATACTGCAGTACTTTTACTGTAATACTGCATACTACATCACTATAATACTGCAGTACTTTTACTGTAATACTGCATACTACATCACTCATAATACTGCAATACTTTTACTGTAATACTGCATACTACATCACTCATAATACTGCAGTACTTTTACTGTAATACTGCATACTACATCACTATAGTACTGCAGTACTTTTACTGTAATACTGCATACTACATCACTCATAATACTGCAGTACTTTAACTGAGGCTGTAAATTAGGAAACACAGTTGTTTCCTTCCTTCAGATCTACAGATTGTAGATGGGTGTAACCAACATGTGACTCAGCACAGAGCTGTCAGGCTGCATTCAGCAGGATCACGTGATCAGATCAGTTCAAACTTGTTTCGTTTATCAGGAAGTGAAGCTCAGACAGTCGTTGCCTCTGAGAGCTGAAATGGCGCAGAGAGATCAGCTGGACCGAGACTCAATCACCTGTTCGATCTGTTTGGATCTACTGAAGGATCCGGTGGGTCTTCCCTGTGGACACAGCTACTGTATGAGCTGTATTAAAGGATTCTGGGATGGAGAGGATCAGAGGAAGATCTACAGCTGCCCTCAGTGTAGAGAGGCCTTCACACCGAGGCCTGTCCTGAAGAAAAACACCATGTTAGCAGCTTTAGTGGAGCAGCTGAAGAAGACTGGACTCCAAGCTGCTCCTGCTGATCACTGCTATGCTGGAACTGAAGATGTGGCCTGTGATGTCTGCACTGGGAGGAAGCTGAAAGCCTTCAAGTCCTGTCTGGTGTGTCTGGCCTCTTACTGTGAGAATCACCTCCAGCCTCATTATGATGCAGCTCCATTAAAGAAACACAAGCTGGTGGAGCCCTCCAAGAAGCTCCAGGAGAACATTTGTTCTTGTCATGATGAGGTGATGAAGATATTCTGCCGTACAGATAAGAAATGTATCTGTTATCTGTGCACTATGGAGGATCATAAAGGCCACGACACAGTCCCAGCTGCAGCAGAAAGGACTGAGAGGCAGAGAGAGCTCGAGGTGAGTCGACTAAACATCCAGCAGAGAATCCAGGACAGAGAGAAAGATGTGAAGCTGCTTCAACAGGAGGTGGAGGCCGTCAGTCGCTCTGCTGATAAAGCAGTGGAGGACAGTGAGAAGATCTTCACTCAGCTGATCCGTCTCCTCCAGAAAAGAAGCTCTGATGTGAAGCAGCAGATCAGATCCCAGCAGGAAACTGAAGTGAGTGGAGTCAAAGAGCTTCAGGAGAAGCTGCAGCAGGAGATCACTGAGCTGAAGAGGAAAGACGCTGAACTGAAGCAGCTCTCACACACAGAGGATCACAACCAGTTTCTACACAACTACCCCTCAGTGTCACAACTCAGTGAACCTACAGACTCATCCAGCATCAATATCCGTCCTCTCAGACACTTTGAGGATGTGACAGCAGCTGTGTCAGAACTCAGAGATAAACTACAGGACATCCTGAGGGACAAATGGACAAACATCTCACTGACAGAGACTGAAGTGGACGTTTTACTGTCAGAACCAGAACCAGAGCCCAAGACCAGAGCCGAGTTCTTAAAATATTCACGTGAAATCACTCTGGATCCAAATACAGCACACACAGATCTGTTATTATCTGAGGGGAACAGAAAAGTAGAACGGACGTTAGAACAACAGTCTTATCCTAGACACACAGACAGATTCACTGATTATTATCAGGTCCTGAGTAGAGAGAGTCTGACTGGACGTTGTTACTGGGAGGTGGAGTGGAGAGGAACAGTTTTTGTAGCAGTCGCATACAAGAATATCAGCAGAGCAGGAGATGAATCTGTATTTGGATATAATGACAAATCTTGGTCTTTATGGTGTTACCCTGACAGTTATAATTTTTTGTTCAAAGGCATTAAAACTCACCTCTCAGGTCCTGATTCCTCCAGAGTCGGAGTGTACCTGGATCACAGAGCAGGTATTCTGTCCTTCTACAGAGTCTCTGAAACCATGACTCTCCTCCACAGAGTCCAGACCACATTCACTCAGCCTCTCTGTGCTGGACTTTGTGTTTATTATCTTGAAGCCACAGTTGAGTTGTGTAAAGTGAAATAGACAGAAGTCATTTCAGACTTCATGTGTCAGATGTTGTAATTCTTCATGTTTTTGTCTCCATGTTTCTGAGCTGCTCAGAGATCAGCTGACATGCTAATAGGGATATTCAACACTTTGTTTACTTTATGTTTCATTGATATGTTCAGTTTCTTTAAATGTGACTTTTTCCTGTGTGTTTTTATCCATGGAGGCTCTCACTGCTCATCACCATGTTTTTAACCTTCACTGACATTTCTTCAGATGAAAATGTGAACTTCTCTTTGTTCTAAATGTTAGTTTCATGTTTGTATTGATGTATTTGTGTCTGTTGTTTCTTAAACAGAGAAAACAGCAGAACTTCCTTCATCACAGATATTTTGTTCTCATCACTTTGTAAATTCATAAAGAAATGTTCAATCAAACTGTAATGATCATGATAATAATCATTAATGATGTTCTTGTACATAGCTGACATTCTGGGTTACACTAACTGACTGTGTGGATGAAGTCAATCTGAACATGAAATCATTGATCACCCTTTACTGATTGGATGTGTCAACAATCTGAAGCTTCAATAATCAATAAAGAGGATTTTATCAACAGTGATCAAAGTGTTTACCTCTCATTCAAAGCTTGTGTACTTTTACTGTAATACTACATACTATATCACTCATAATACTGCAGTACTTTTACTGTAATACTGCATACTACATCACTATAATACTGCAGTACTTTTACTGTAATACTGCATACTACATTACTTTAACGGAAGTTATGAATCCGATCGAGTGGCTATGACATGTGGAGTTCCTCAGGGGTCAGTTCTTGGACCCCTTCTGTTCAGTCTATATATGCTGCCCTTGGGTCAAATTCTGCAGAACTCTAATGTAGACTATCACAGTTATGCAGATGACACACAGATATACCTAGCACTGTCCCCAGATGACTACAGTCCAATACAGTCATTGTGTCACTGTTTAGAACAAGTAACTAATTGGATGAACCAAAATTTCCTTCAATTAAATCAGGACAAAACTGAGGTCATTGTTTTTGGCAATAAAGAGAAGAGGATTGCTGTCAGTAAACATCTGCAGCAACTTTCAGCAGTCACATCAAATCAGTCACCAAAACAGCCTTCTATCAGCTTAAGAACATATCCAGAGTGAAGGGTTTTATGTCTCAAACAGACCAGGAGAAGTTGATTCATGCTTTCATCTCAAGTAGACTCGACTACTGCAACGGTCTTCTGACTGGACTCCCACAAAAAAACATTAAACAGCTGCAGCTCATCAGAATGCTGCAGCTCCAGTTTGAACCAGAACAAAGAGATCAGAGCACATTACTCCAGCTCTTAAGTCTTTACACTGGCTCCCAGTCAGTTCTCAAGTCTTTACACTGGCTCCCAGTCAGCTCTAAAGTCTTTACACTGGCTCCCAGTCAGCTCTAAAGTCTTTACACTGGCTCCCAGTCAGTTCTAAAGTCTTTACACTGGCTCCCAGTCAGCTCTAAAGTCTCTACACTGGCTCCCAGTCAGTTCTAAAGTCTTTACACTGGCTCCCAGTCAGCTCTAAAGTCTTTACACTGGCTCCCAGTCAGTTCTAAAGTCTTTACACTGGCTCCCAGTCAGCTCTAAAGTCTTTACACTGGCTCCCAGTCAGCTCTAAAGTCTTTACACTGGCTCCCAGTCAGCTCTAAAGTCTTTACACTGGCTCCCAGTCAGCTATAGAATAGATTTTAAAGTTCTGCTACTGGTCTACAAATCACTGAATGGTTTAGGTCCAGAATACATGAATGACATGTTAGTAGAATATAAACCCAGTAGAGCTCTGAGATCTACTGACTCAGGTCAGATAGTTGAGCCCAGAGTTCAAACTAAACATGGTGAAGCAGCTTTTAGCTGTTATGCTGCACACAATTGGAACAAACTACCAGCAGAACTGTGAACATTTTTAAATCCAGGTTAAAAACACTTCTCTTCTCCTGAGCTTATGATTGAGCTCTTCGAAAGCAGTTTACATTTTAATCTTTCATTTGCACTCTTTGTCCTTTTAATGATTTTAAAGCTAATTTATTATTTTATGCTGCAATCATTTTATTTATGTCTTTCTATTTTTCTGTACTTTGTTTTTATTATGGGGGGGGTGGGGTGGGGGTTAATTGTATGTTTTAAGTTTCTCAAATTACATGTTTTTCTGTTTTATGTAAAGCACATTGAATTGCCATTGTGTATGAAATGCGCTATATGAATAAAACTGCCTTGCCTTGCCTTGCCTTTAACTGAGGCTGTAAATGATCTGCAGTTTATACATGGGTGTAACCAACATGTGACTCAGCACACAGCTGTCAGGCTGCATTCAGCAGAATGATGTGTTCAGATCAGTTCAAACTTGTTTCATTTATCAGGAAGTGAAGCTCAGTCAGTCTTTGCCTCTGAGAGCTGAAATGGCGCAGAGAGATCAGCTGAACCGAGAATCCTTCTCCTGTTCGATCTGTCTGGATCTACTGAAGGATCCGGTGGGTCTTCCCTGTGGACACAGCTACTGTATGAGCTGTATTAAAGGATTCTGGGATGGAGAGGATCAGAGGAAGATCTACAGCTGCCCTCAGTGCAGAGAGGCCTTCACACCGAGGCCTGTCCTGAAGAAAAACACCATGTTAGCAGCTTTAGTGGAGCAGCTGAAGAAGACTGGACTCCAAGCTGCTCCTGCTGATCACTGCTATGCTGGACCTGAAGATGTGGCCTGTGATATCTGCACTGGGAGGAAGCTGAAAGCCTTCAAGTCCTGTCTGGTGTGTCTGGCCTCTTACTGTGAGAATCACCTCCAGCCTCATTATGATGCAGCTCCATTAAAGAAACACAAGCTGGTGGAGCCCTCCAAGAAGCTCCAGGAGAACATCTGCTCTTGTCATGATAAGGTAATGGAGATATTCTGCCGTACAGATAAGAAGAGTATCTGTTATCTGTGCACTATGGAGGATCATAAAGGCCACGACACAGTCTCAGCTGCAGCAGAAAGGACTGAGAGGCAGAGAGAGCTTGAGGTGAGTCGACTAAACATCCAGCAGAGAATCCAGGACAGAGAGAAAGATGTGAAGCTGCTTCAACAGGAGGTGGAGGCCGTCACTCGCTCTGCTGATAAAGCAGTGGAGGACAGTGAGAAGACCTTCACTCAGCTGATCCGTCTCCTCCAGAAAAGAAGCTCTGATGTGAAGCAGCAGATCAGATCCCAGCAGGAAACTGAAGTGAGTGGAGTCAAAGAGCTTCAGGAGAAGCTGCAGCAGGAGATCACTGAGCTGAAGAGGAAAGACGCTGAACTGAAGCAGCTCTCACACACAGAGGATCACAACCAGTTTCTACACAACTACCCCTCAGTGTCACAACTCAGTGAACCTACAGACTCATCCAGCATCAATATCCGTCCTCTCAGATACTTTGAGGATGTGACAGCAGCTGTGTCAGATCTCAGAGATAAACTACAGGACATCCTGAGGGACAAACAGACAAACATCTCACTGACAGTGACTGAAGAGAAAGTTTCACTGTCAGAACCAGAACCAGAACCCAAGACCAGAGCTGAGTTCTTAAAATATTCACGTGAAATCACTCTGGATCCAAACACAGTAAACACATATCTGTTATTATCTGATGGGAACAGAAAAGTAGAATATACGAGACAACAACAGTCTTATTCTAGTCACACAGACAGATTCAGTGATAGGTGGCAGGTCCTGAGTAGAGAGAGTCTGACTGGACGTTGTTACTGGGAGGTGGAGTGGAGAGGAAATGTTGATGTAGCAGTCGCATACAAGAATATCAGCAGAAGAGGAAGTGAATCTCTATTTGGACATAATGACAAATCTTGGTCTTTATGGTGTTACCCTAACAATTATGAATTTTGGTTCAACAACATTAAAACTCCCGTCTCAGGTCCTGGTTCCTCCAGAGTCGGAGTGTACCTGGATCACAGAGCAGGTATTCTGTCCTTCTACAGCGTCTCTGAAACCATGACTCTCCTCCACAGAGTCCAGACCACATTCACTCAGCCTCTCTACACTGGACTTTATGTTTATTCTGTATCCACAGCTGAGTTGTGTAAAGTGAAATAGACAGAAGTCATTTCAGACTTCATGTGTCAGATGTTGTAATTCTTCATGTTTTTGTCTCCATGTTTCTGAGCTGCTCAGAGATCAGCTGACATGCTAATAGGGATATTCAACACTTGGTTTACTTTATGTGTCATTGATATGTTCAGTTTCTTTAAATGTGACTTTTTCCTGTGTGTTTTTATCCATGGAGGCTCTCACTGCTCATCACCATGTTTTTAACCTTCACTGACATTTCTTCAGATGAAAATGTGAACTTCTCTTTGTTCTAAATGTTAGTTTCATGTTTGTATTGATGTATTTGTGTCTGTTGTTTCTTAAACAGAGAAAACAGCAGAACTTCCTTCATCACAGATATTTTGTTCTCATCACTTTGTAAATTCATAAAGAAATGTTCAATCAAACTGTAATGATCATGATAATAATCATTAATGATGTTCTTGTACATAGCTGACATTCTGGGTTACACTAACTGACTGTGTGGATGAAGTCAATCTGAACATGAAATCATTGATCACACTTTACTGATTGGATGTGTCAACAATCTGAAGCTTCAATGATCAATAAACACGATTTTATCAACAGTGATCAAAGTGTTTTCTTCTCATTCAAAGCTTGTGTACTTTTACTGTAATACTGCAGTACTTTTACTGTAATACTGCAGTACTTTTACTGTAATACTGCATACTACATCACTCATAATACTGCAGTACTTTTACTGTAATACTGCATACTACATCACTATAATACTGCAGTACTTTTACTGTAATACTGCATACTACATCACTATAATACTGCAATACTTTTACTGTAATACTGCATACTACATCACTATAATACTGCAATACTTTTACTGTAATACTGCATACTACATCACTATAATACTGCAGTACTTTTACTGTAATACTGCATACTACATCACTATAATACTGCAGTACTTTTACTGTAATACTGCATACTAAATCACTATAATACTGCAATACTTTTACTGTAATACTGCATACTACATCACTATAATACTGCAGTACTTTTACTGTAATACTGCATACTACATCACTCATAATACTACTGTACTTATGAACATCAGCCTCTGCTTGTACTGTAAAGGTCTTTGAGTTGGAGCATTTATAATGCAGCAGTTACTCCACATCACCACTAGATGGAGCCACATGATCATTGTTTTGTCTGTACTGTACTTCCTCTTTACAGAGTGTTTGATCTGAAGGAAGGCTTATCATTTAAAAGTTTAGTCTCATGAGAAGTTTAAAAGTCATTGTAGTGTTGCAGTGAGATTAAAAGAAAAGGCCTGACATAGATTCAGAGCCTCAGAAAGCTGTCATGCCTGCGGGTTCACAGGCTGATAAAGACTTGAACAATCGTTCTACAGAAACAACACAAAGTGACAAAACAGTCATACGCCCACAAACACACATAAATCCACAGAGTCCTTTGATAATTTCCTCTTTTGAAGAAGGACCTTATTAAAGTCGCCTTGAAGCCACTCGTACTGATGTTGTTAAGTTTGCAAGCCTCAATTAATGGACTCAATTATTTCAAACTCAAAGGCTCGTCTTTGGGTGAACATAATTGATTAATACATATTGTAGAATATGCTGGAATATGCTGAAATGTGAAGAGCTACATGAATATGTGTTTAATCCTCTGAGCTGGAGAAAAGCATGTAGACGTAAAAATTAGTTTTTTTTTTGGTGCAGAGAAAGCTCAGACTCGCTGGTTATGTTTAATTAGAGCTGTGTTTATAACTCGAGAGATGATTGGCCAGGTGGGTAACGAGTAAAAACCACCTGAAACAATCCGAGAAGAGAAAATTGCTCAATTGAACTGGAGATATTGCTTCATAACAAATGGTTAGAAGTATAAAAATAAGCTTGAGAACAACTGAATTAATCTTATAAGTGTACTCTAGAGCTGGGTATTTAACTAAGATCCCAATTTCTTGTGATACTGGGTCTCTTTCTGACCAGTTTTGGAGTTTGTGTTATAATTTGGCTTATTGATCATTACCATTGTTTTATTTCTGACCACTGATTAGAGACAATACTTACTGATGAAGTGACATTATGCCCTTAACTGTCCTGATGTCAAACCTGTGATTACATGACATCATCTAATATCATTTGGAGATAGACATCAAGTCACTTAAGAAGTCTTCCGACCTAAACAGTGATTTAGAAATGAATTACATCCGTTTGTGGCAACAGTTAGTTCGAACTGAAGTCTGCTGAGTTTATTTGCATATTGAGGTGTTTAACCCTCCTGTTGTCCTTGAAGGGAGGAAGGGAGGAAGGAAGGGAGGAAGGAAGGAAAGGAGGAAGAAAGAAGGAAGGAAGGAAGGAACAGACGGGGTCAGTTTGACCCGGGAGGACGACACAACGGTTAAATTTACCGAAATATGGCGACAATAGTCTGACTCAGTGTGAGCCAACTGTCAATCATCAGCTCCCACACGGCAGAATCCAAAGCTATTATAAGTCCTCAGATCAAATTAACGGAGCAATAATTTAAATAAATGACCACCAGAACACGTTTTACAGAGTCTGAATCCAGAGATGGAGACCAGCATGACTCAGTGTTTGTGGAGAGAAGTCGATGCTTTTTGAATGTCAGCGTCTGAGCAGCTGTCTGAGTCACTTTAAGGGACTTCAGATGTTGTTTGAGAGAAAAACAGCCGACTCTGGAGAGCTGTAGTTTTCACACAGACACATGAAACGGTTTCTTGTTGATCGTCTGTGAGACTTCCGACCACAATCACCTCTTCTTCCACCTCCTTCCCAAAAAAACAGAGATAACCAGCTTGTTTATAAAAGACGGGAAGAGCAGATAAGTCAATAAAAAATGGCACAGCGGCGAAAAGTTAAAAAGTTTTATCTTTGAACACAACAAATACTCAGCTTTACTGCCAATTTCCCCCTAGTGGCCACTCACAGTACTGCAAGCATTTTACCTACAGACGATCATTTTAAAAGTTCAATCAATCAATCTTTATTTATAAAGCGCTAAATCACAACAGAGTTATCTCAAGGCTCTTTCCACATAGAGCAGGTCTAAATTGAACTCTTCAGGTTTTAACTTTAAAGAGACTCAACATTCCCACATGAGCAGCACTTGGTCAAAGTCGCAAGAAAAAAAACTCCCTTTTAACAGGAAGAACCCTCAGAACCAGACTCAGAGTGGGAGAACATCTGCCTGGACCGGTTGGGGTAGAGAGGAGAGAGAGGAAGGATAGGAGAGAGGAAGGAGAGGAAGAGGAGAGGAGAGAGAGCAAGGAGAGGAGAGAGAGAGAGGAATAAGAGGAGAGAGAGGAAGGAGAGGAGAGAGAGGGAGGAGAGGAGAGAGAGGAAGGAGAGGAGAGAGAGAGGGAGGAGAGAGAGAGAAGCACATTGAAGGTCCAGGACTGGAATCTGTCATCCGGACGTCTCCAGGCCCAGATTACCTGTGAGACCAGAAAGCACAGACAACTCCGGGGAAGAAGTTTAGCTTATTGAATGCATTAATAGAACATGAATGTTAATGGATATAGATGGATGGATAGAGAGAGAGAGGGAGGGAGGAGAGAGGAGCCCAGTGCATCATGGGAGTCCCCCGGCAGTCTAGAAGGTCCGAGGCACATTTCCATTTTATGACACTTTATACTACGACTACTCCACTATTCTCTTATTTTACAGTTATAGCTACTGTACTCTACTTTTACTTTTGATCCTTTTCAGTCAATTTTACAACCAATGCTTACGTACTTTTGCTTAAGTAAATGAAATACAGCCATTGGTATTGGTCTACTTTCACAAGTGAAGAGTTTGATGTGTATTACTTTAACATGAGGCCAAGGTGGTTAGTTCAGCAATTATCCAATATGAGCTCTGCACAATATCGGGAAGAAATAGGTCCAGACATTTTCCAGAATTGCCCTGAGGCACATGTGGACCCGTATTTATCTACTGTAAACACTATTTGGTTTAGCCGAGGGTGGCACCTGGGTAGAGGTTGTCGTGGAAATTCTGTGCTCTTGGTGAAGAATGAAATAGAGACTTCTGCCAGCCGACAAGGTTTTATTTTCTTTGCAAAGAAAAGGTCAATCAACAAAACATGCGAGCGGTTCTGAATGAAGAAAGACCCCGAGCATGGGGAAACTTGAACATTTATACCTGAGAGAAAGGGATGAAAAGAAGGAGGGAGGGAAGGAAGGAAGGAAGGAGGGATGAAAAGAAGGAGGGAAGGAAGGAAGGAGGGATGAAAAGAAGGAAGGAAGGAGGGAAGGAAAGAGGGATGAAAAGAAGGAAGGAAGGAAGGAGGGATGAAAAGAAGGAGGGAAGGAAGGAAGGAGGGATGAAAAGTAGGAAGGAAGGAAGGAAGGAAGGAGGGATAAAAAGAAGGAGGGAAGGAAGGAAGGACGGATGAAAAGAAGGAAGGAGGGATGAAAAGAAGGAAGGAAGGAGGGAAGGAAGGAAGGAGGGATGAAAAGAAGGAAGGAAGGAAGGAGGGAAGGAAGGAGAGATGAGAAGAAGGAAGGAAGGAAGGAAGGAAGGAAGGAAGGAAGGAAGGAAGGAAGGAGGGATGAAAAGAAGGAAGGAAGGAAGGAGGGATGAAAAGAAGGAGGGAAGGAAGGAAGGAAGGAAGGAGGGAGCAGTTTCAAAATGAAGAAAGACCCCGAGCATGGGGAAACTTGAACATTTATACCTGAGGGAAAGGTCCACCTCTGGGGTGTGTTTAAAGTCCTTTGTCTGCTGTGGGGTCGGCCTCCTACCTAAGGTGTGGTTCCACCCTCTTTTGTCTTTCGCAGGTATCGGCACCAACCCCCTGAAGTGTGAAATTAGGAGGTCTAGATAACATAATTTAAAATACACAAGGTTTGAATGGGTATCTCACGTAGTAGAAATGCAAAGGAACTGAATTTACAATAACATTTAAAAGTCTGATATCTTGGTGAGAAGGTGGGAGGTTGGGTATTTTACAAGGGGGTTGAAACTACTATTACAAGGTTGAGAGAAAGACGGGGTTTTTTGCCTCTGTTTGCTCATCAGTTTGTTTAACCCTCCTGTTGTGCTCCCGGGTCAAATTGACCCATCTGTTTTGACTGTTCCTTCTTTCCTTCTTTCCTTCCTTCCTTCCTTACATCTGTTCTTCCTCTCTCCTCTCTTTCTTTCCTTCTGCTCTCTTTCCTTCTTCCTTCTGTCCTTCCTCCATCCCCCTTTTCTTCCTTCTGTCGGATCCTTCCTTCCTTCCTTCTTTCCTTTACTCCCTTCCTTCTTTCTTTACTTTACTCCCTTCCTTCCCTCCTTCCTCCCTCCGTCCCCCCCTCCCTCCCTCCCTTCCTTCTTCCTCCCTTCCTTCCTCCCTG
Organism: Scomber japonicus; assembly: GCF_027409825.1. Classification (NCBI taxonomy): domain Eukaryota; kingdom Metazoa; phylum Chordata; class Actinopteri; order Scombriformes; family Scombridae; genus Scomber; species Scomber japonicus. The sequence goes on along the minus strand of NC_070599.1, from coordinate 26,659,558 downwards.
CCTTGTTTCCTTTACTCCCTTCCCTCCTTCCTTTCTCCCTCCCTCCCTCCTTTCCTCCCTTCCTTCCTTGACTCGAACACAACAGGAGGGTTAAAATGTAAAAAAATCTCGTGTGAAAGCAAAATCCTGCAAACATCACCTCACAAACTGGTCTGAGTCTGCAGCACTTGAACATCATCTCCACTAATTGAGACGCAGGAGATTTGCTCTGTTGGCCAAATTAAGATTTAGGAGTCTGGCGCTCGCACTGCTGGGAAATCGTCTCCACACAGGAAGTAGTAGTAGAGTAAATGCTGAGGTATACAGAAATGTCTCCCAAAGGTGTCCAGTAGTGTTTGTTATCTGACGACTGTGGAGACCAAAGTTGTTCTTATTGTTTGGCACCATATTTGGATTCATTGAAACCAAGAACTCAACGTTTCCCAAAAGCATCTTCAGAACAAAGTGATCATAAACTCCATCTTACAACGCTTCTAAAGCTTAAGAGGTTTTTCCCAAAAGCAGCAGAAATAAGATGCTTGTAGAGAAGATCAATCAATTAATCAAACTTTATTCATATACTGTAGCACCTTTCATACTGGTTCATGTCTTTTGTTTCATCTGAGGATATTTAACCCTCCTGTCGTCCTCCTGGGTCAAATTGACCCTCCCTTCCTTCTTTCCTTCCCTCTCTCCCTTCCTTCTTTCCTTCCTTCCTCCCTCCCTTCTTCCCTTCTTCCTCCCTCCCTCTCTCCCTCCCTCCTTTCCTTCCTCCCTTTCATCCTTCCCTCCCTCCCTCCCTCCTTTCCTTCCTCCCTTTCATCCTTCCCTCCCTCCCTCCTTCCCTTCTTCCTCCCTCCCTCCTTCCCTTCTTTCCTCCTTTCCTTCCTTACTTCCTCCCTCCTTTCCTTACTTCCTCCCTCCTTTCCTTCCTCCCTCTCTCCCTCCCTTCCTCCCTCCTTCCCTTCCTCCTTCCCTCCCTTCCTCCTTCCTTCCTTCTTCCTCCCTCCCTCTCTCCCTCCCTCCTTTCCTTCCGTCCTTCCTCCCTCCCTCCTGTCCTTCCTCCCTTCCATCCTTCCCTACCTCCTTTCCTCTCTCCCTTTCTTCCTTCCTCCCTTCCTCCCTCCCTCCCTTCCTTCCCCCTCCTTTCCTCCCTTCAATCCTTCCCTCCCTCCCTCCCTTTCCTTCCTTCCTTGACTCGAGGACAACAGGAGGGTTAATGTTACCTGATAATGAAACCTGGTCTATCGGCACGGCTCAGAATCAGACTCAGGATCAGATTAATCAGGATGAGCACACAAGAAATCCCTTCAACGTGCAGATGTTTAAATTCACTCATCAGTATTCAGTCTGCCAGTGTTTGCACGCAGCAGTCTGATACTTTGACCTCAATTTCACACATCTCTCTACTGAACATTTAGCACACACACACACACACACACACACACACACACACACACACACACACACAAACACACACAAACACACAAACCCCTGGTGGTCTGCAAGATTACAGAGGTTTGCACTCCCGCCCCTCCCGTCTCCACAAGCCTTTTACAAGTTAATACCTCAGGTGCACACACATACAAACAGCAGGTAAGTCCGCATTTGCACACAAATTGTCTGGCTTTGGTGTGTGTGTGTGTGTGTGTGTGTGTGTGTGTGTGTGTGTGTTGTGGTGAAACCCAGGGGAGGATTCGAGTCAGTGAAATAAAGTCCCAGCAGGAAGTCGCCTCGTCTCTGAGCTCCAGAAGAGTAAAGTACGTAAAGAACAGGAAGTCACCTCGTCCAACCGCTGCAGGCTCGTAGTGACGAGATGATGAAACTAGATTCAGTTTCAAAGATTTCTGCAAAGTCATTTCTTGTTTTTAACATTTGGGTTAATCTAGGTGAGTCCTGTTGAAGTTTATAAACGTCTTCACACAGCACAACAGTTACAGACAGGACAATAAAACATCAGACTCAAGCTCAGAGAATCCAGATCCAGTTTTTTATTGGCTCACATGTGCAGGATTTAATTTTACTAGTCAGTTATTTTGGTGCTTATAGGAACAACTTTCCAAAAAGAGTGCACATGCAAATGATTAAATATCAGTTAGTAGCTGCTTGAATTCATGAATTGAACTGTTCAGAAAAAGTGACTTCGACACAATTCAATTCAATTCAATGCCTTTATTCTCACTGACACATTAAAACAGCATCAGACAATGAGACACATAGAAGACTATCCATCTATCCATCTATCTCTCTGTCTCTTTCTCTCTCATTTGTGTTGTAAAGTTTTCAAAGACGAAGTTTTCTTCAGTGTCATTTCTTGTTTTTAACATTTGGATTAATCCAGGTGAGTCCTGTTGAAGTTTAGAAACGTCTTCACACAGCAGAACAGTTACAGACTCAAACTCAGAGAATCCAGGTTTTTAGTGGTTCACATGTGCAGGATTTAATTTTATTGCAAACATTATTATTAGTAGTAGTATAGTTTATTTTGGTGCTTATAGGAACAACTTTCCAAAAAGAATGCACATGGAAATGATTAAATATCAGTTAGTAGCTGCTTGAATTCATGAATTCACTGTTCAGAAAAAGTGACTTCAACAGCATCGGACAATGAGAGTAATTCATTTTAAATGACATTTCAATCATTGCCTCAACCCAAATATCTTTCACTCTTTATCACAAAACTCACTCAGATTCAGTCAGTAGCTGTTCAGGAAAAGTGACTTCAACACAACTCAATTCAATTAAATTCAATGCCTTTATTAATTATTATTATATTATAATATATTAAAACTGTTTTCTATTTGTTTATATTAAGTTGTTAATAAAGTCTTTAAAACAATCTAAATGAATAATAAAATGATGAAACTTTTATTGCTACAGATGAAAACACAGGCGGGAACCGTAGTAACACTGCAGCACCACCCTCAGGCTGAAAACCTTCATCGCAGCTCAAAACTAAACTTTTCTCACTTCTTTTTTTTCAGCTTCTTTCATTAATTAACATTTCAAATAATAAAAACCAAGATCATAATTCATTAAAACAGCATCAGACAATGAGACACATAGAAGGCTCTATCTATCCATCCATCCATCGTATCCATCTACTGTATCTATCTACTGTATCCATCCATCCATCCATCCCTCAGTGAGCTTGTTTGTGTTGTAAAGTTTTCAAGGACTCAAGGAAGTGTGTTTATCGTCATTCCAGCGACGTGTAGAAACATGAAGAGAACAAAACACTGAACTCAGCTTCCTGTGATTGTCATACAAATATTAATATAATAATAAGATAAAGAACATCCACACAATATACGAGGCAGCTTTATTCATACACACAATAACAACTCAATGTATGATAATAAGACAGTGACCTTAAACATTATAAATATTACTACTCTACTCGTCTACTTCCATAACTTCCTTATTATAATAATATGAATAAAACCTTATATTCAGCTCTCTCTCTCTCTCTCTCTCTCTCTCTCTCTCTCTCTCTCTCTCTCTCTCTCTCTCTCTCTCTCTCTCTCTCTCTCTCTCTCTCTCTCTCTCTCTCTCTCTCTCTCTCTCTCTCTCTCTCTCTCTCTCTCTCTCTCTCTCTCTCTCTCTCTCTCTCTTCAGCTATTTGAGGATTTTTGAGTCTTGCCTCACTTTGGATAAAAGCGTCACCCGGGCGATGAAATGCAAATGTTAAAAAAATCACCTCAGGTTTGGATTGAAGTTGTTTTGAAGTATTTCACACACACACACACACACACACACA
>NC_070599.1:26620819-26650819 GCF_027409825.1 Scomber japonicus | reverse complement strand
AGGAAGGAGAGAGAGGAAGGAGAGGAGAGAGAGGAAGGAGAGGAGAGAGAGGAGAGAGAGGAGAGAGAGGAGAGAGAGGAGAGAGAGGAGAGAGAGGAAGGAGAGGAGAGAGAGGAAGGAGAGGAGAGAGAGAGGAAGGGAAGTAGACACACTCTCAATGGACCAGCAGCTCCTTCTTCAGGTTGACTCAAGGCGGGGAGTTCCTGTCCTCTGAAATGAGGCCAACCAGGAAGTAACTTAGAGCTGCATTCTATCAAAAGGCCACCAGGGGGCAACCGTCTCTATACAAGTCAATGGAGAATTCACCAACTTCTCACTTGATTTCTAACCTCAGTAAACGTTTTCAAAATGTGTTTATGGTCTCAATCGCTAGTTTAAAGCCTTCTTCAATGCAGTATGATGTTCATTTGGGACATTTTGGCCTCCCTGATTTTATATGTGACGATAAAGCAGGGTATGCATTAGGGCGGGGCTACGTCCTGATTGACAGGTTGATTGACCAATTAACGGGAAGAAACCTCAGAACCAGACTCAGAGTGGGAGAACATCTGCCTCGACTGGTTGGGGTAGAGAGGAGAGAGAGGAAGGAGAGGAGAGAGGGGGGAGAGAGGAAGGAGAGGAGAGAGAGGAAGGAGAGGAGAGAGAGGAAAGAGAGAGAGGAGAGAGAGGAAGGAGAGGAGAGAGAGGAAAGAGAGAGAGGAGAGGAGAGAGAGGAAGGAGAGGAGAGAGAGGAAAGAGAGAGAGGAGAGAGAGGAAGGAGAGGAGAGAGAGGAAAGAGAGAGAGGAGAGAGAGGAAGGAGAGGAGAGAGAAGCGCAATGAAAATCAACAATATTAGTAAATGTCTTATCTGTTGTGTCTGAGCTCTTTATCTGTTTCGCCGTGGGATAGTGAGAAACATCTTCTCCATTCCTTTTCATTGACTTTTGACTTTTGACTTTGAAGAACCAAAACTTTACTTTGCGTCTTGGAGTGTCTTCGTGTTCCTGGGTGTGACCGAAACACCTGACAGCAAGTACAGCGTTGAGACCAGGCGACACAATATCGGTATAATATCCATATATTGCCCAGCTCTAGTAGACTCCTAGATTTTAATATTATTATATATAATATTAGTAAATGTTTTATCTGTTGTGCACTTCAGTTTCAGTGATAGGAAATGTCTTGTCTCATCTGTTTTCACCGTGGGTCTTCTAGGTTCCTTCGTTTGTCTGGTTCATGACTTTGACTTTGACGACTTTGAAGAACCAAAACTTTCCTTTGCACTTTATGTCTTGGCACCTGACAGCACCCGAACTTGTGAAGTACAACGTTGACATCACACCAATGACCGGCCCCCTCCACCCCCCTCCTCCCCCTCCCCCTCCCCTCGGCCTCAATGAAAAGCCTGACATGGTCCACTCCTCTATCAAAAGGAAGCTTTGCCTCATAAGTGCTTACACACCGACGCTGACCGCAGAGCATAACATCACCCACCCCCCGTCCCCATAAAGCAGGTCTGTATTTAAATGTGTGTGTGTGTGTGTGTGTAAGTGTGTAAGTGTGTGTGTAATGAGATAAAGGATTTCTGCGATAACTCTGCTGATGGAGCAAACCCCCCCCCCCCCCCCTTTTTTAAACTTTCACACATGACTCAGCTCGATCCGAAGCAGCAAGCCGAGACCAGACGGCTCACACACACACAGACACACACACACACACACACACACACACACTCTAACACACCAATATTTCTCTACTAGTGAGGATCCACACTGACACAAAGCATTCATCAGTCCTGAACCTACATACAATTAACCCCCCCCCCCCCCCGCACTAATAGTAATAAAAATATAAAAATAAAGTACTTTCTAATTTTCCAGAAATGTGTAAATTAAAAAAAAGTTAATTTACAAATGTTCCTCACTTCATACATATATCCTTATTTCCCAAATGTCCTCTTTTCTCAAACATCTGTAAATATGTCCCCTCTTCTTCATGTCTTTGTAAAAAAATGTTCTCATTCTTCTTCAGTGCCAAGTCTAAAGCTGTAATTGGCCGTCCGTAGAAAAACATAAGTATAATAATAGCGCGCACACACACACACACACACACACACACACACACACACACACACACACACACACACACACACACACACACCAGAATAAACCTTTGTGAGTTTCCCCTCCAGCGAGACCTTTACATAAGGAATCACATCAGTGGATTTTCATACCGCTGTGTTTTCCCCCCATGTTGTGTTCTCTATTTTACAGCCTACAGCTTTTCACAAGGGTTTAGATCCATGTCCAACCTCCCAGCCCTCCAGCCCTCCATTATTCTGTTCGCTTCCACACACATGCAAATGCAAATGAATGAATACAAACACTGTCTCTGTCCATGGAGTAATACAATACACCTGAGGTTAAAACAATTTCATTTATGGAGCTCAAAGCAGAAACATGTTTATAATGCATAAACTCTGGACACATGCTGGTAACGTGATAGAAGAGGTCAAAGGTCACAAGATGTCTCCTGAATAATGTACGAGTGTTTCCTTCCTTCCATCTGAGCCTCAACGTTCATCCAGAGAGAAGAGTAACTTCCTGAAGAGGTCAAGAGTTCAGTACAAAACAGAAACACAGTCTCGTACATCATTATGACAGTGGAGCAGATTCAATAGCGGGATTTGAATCTGGCGAGTTTATCAATTATGGATGGACTGAAGGGTCTGTCTATGCAGATGGAACATAATCTTTTGGCATCACATCTTTCCTCTGAGGACTTCACTGTGTTGCAATTTACCGACTCCGAAACAGGCGCTACATGGAAAATGTTGTTACTCCACGAAATGAGAATCTGAAAATTGGTGCATAAACAGGAAAAAAAAAAAAAAAAGGCTTTGCCAAGTGACTGAATCGTGCTCTACTTCAAAATTGTTCTGTGTATGAAAAGCATTGAATATTCTGCTTGTTGCAATTCATTACAGAAGTCCTAAATCACCGTTTCATGTAATTTATAAATACAAAGTAGAAAGTGGCGAGGTTAGACATCTCTGCTTCCAGAAGTAATATTCCCTATTTGTGTTTTTCTCATAGACGACATCAGCATGAGACCAGCATGAATCTTTCCTAGTTGAGTCATCAGTAGAAAAGATGGACAACTGTTTTAGAAAAGAGCTATATAATAGTCTCAAAGACCGTATAAAGTGAATTCAGACATTTTCTTCTAAACACATTAAATAGGTCATAAATGTATTTCTAAAAAAGGTGTAAAAAGTATTTCAACCATTTAGATTTGAATTGTGGAGCTAGGATTAGCATAAACCCGCCCCTGCTGCTGTAGAGGTAGAAATACATTCAGCACACACTACTACTACTACAGTCTACAGTTAGCCAGTTAGCTGAGTTAGCACTACTACTACTACAGTCTACAGTAAGCCAGTTAGCTGAGTTAGCTGCCGAGCTAGCAGCTGAGTTAGCCGCTGAGTTAGCAGCTGAAACTCTCAGACCTAGCGTTCATGTTTCTGGTAGAGATGGTGACTTTGATTGACAGGTGACACTTGTTAGGGGGCGGGGCTTCAGCGTTTGGCAACAGAGAAAGAGTTTTACACAACTTTGAAGCCTAATTTCACATATTTGGCGATTTTTTTAATCATTCAAATTTGGCAGGGTGGTTAACAACACACTTTTCTGTGGTATGTCAAACTCAGAACACATATTTATTCTTTCTTTACACGGACTTTAAGGTAAAATTGTCATGACTGTATTAACCCCATGTGTCGGTTGTAGATCCACCAGAGGTCTGTGGCTGGTTAGGTTTGGACAGTATCAAGGTTTTTACGGCATACCAATGTATTTAGAAAATCTGAAGGCGCTCCTTTTTTTATATTAGTCTGATACGGAGATGCTGTATTGAGGTGATTTATTGTAATGCACAACATGCACCACTTGGGGTCAGTCGCTCCCAGAGAAAGCAGCTGAGTGAAAAAGATGGTGGGGAAAACATTAAAAGACAATGTTCTGTTCTGAGTTAAGTCCTGATGGAAAAAGGTGAACCAGGTTTTTTCGAACCAGTTTATTAGCCGCATAATTTCATTCACATCGTCTTGGTTCAACCCAAGTCTCATGGTCTCAGGTCCTCCAGCAGTAATCAATAAAAGGAGGGCACTTACTTCCTATACTCATTATTCTTTGGGCCATTAATATTCAAACACAGCAAGACTTGTCTAAGTAGGCTAATTGCATGTTAGACACACAGCATTGTTAGCTAGACAATGTCATACATGCTACATGTGACACAATACCATCATATAGCCTGATGAAATGTAAGGAAGGTATGAAGGTGTGTTTCGTCTCCTTTTCCCCGTTGTTTGCTGTAATCAATGTGTCAAATTTCCCCTTGAGGGACAATGGAGATCTGAATTGAACCGAGCAGTAATCAATAAAAGGAGGGCACTTAGTTCCTATCTGCTCATTATTCTTTGGCCCATTAATATTCAAACACAGCTAGGCTTGTCTAAGTAGGCTAATTGCATGTTAACCGAGCTGTCATTGGTTTACGATCAAATACCTGCAGAACTGAAGTGTTCAATTTGTGACCCGATGGTAGATCACCAAATTTACTATTAGAGTTCAATCTTAAGAAGATGTGTGAAACAGATTTCATGGCAATTCATTCTACATTCAAGTCAAAATCGTCTGGGAACAATGTCTGTACAAAATGCAAATCCATCTAAGAGATAAGAGATATTTCACTGGATTAATGAATATTTCGACCTGCTGCCGACACAAGATGAAAAGTCAGATAATCAGCTTCCATGAATGTCTGTAGCAGTGACATATTTCAGTCTGGAGCACATTGGTGATCATTTTTTTTATCCGGACTGGTAGACTGACAGACACACCATCCATAAAATGACATTGTGCCGAAACATAAAAGGACGCATTTGTTACAACATGTAAAAAAATGAATAGCATAACAGTTGGCACCAATAACCCTGGTACACATGATAACATAGAAAATGCATTTTTCATTTCATGGGGCCTTTTAAAATTCCTGAGAAACATGGCACAGTTGTTGTTGTTGTTGTGTATTTGATAAGTAGAACTGCTTCCCCAAGGAGAGCAGCGGCCCTGAGTTCAGCTGCAACAACACAGCCTGTCTCTTTGCATTATCCCAGCATCCTGAGGTTTTACCAGGCCACACACTCTGAAGCTCAGCTCGTATTCTGCCTTGTCGAGCCTCTGTCTCAGGACTCTGCTCTGTGATGATGGTAATCAGGGAACAGCGATGTCCTTCTGCTTGACTCCTCGGATAAAATAGCCTGCTGGAACATTTCTAAGATGTAAATACAAACAACTGTCTAGTATTTAAAGCTACATTATTCAATGTTTGGCAACTAGTGGGCAGAATAACTCCAAATCATGGTGACACAATGCTCTTATTTTTGAATCACCTTATAAAGTCCTAAGTAAACCCTAAATGTGAGATAATGTCGATGAAAATGATCTGCTTTTGACTTTATGATTATTCATTCCTGTGTAATGTTACAACTCCATCAGCTGAGGTTGTGCATGAATGAAACAGCTTCACAACAACCAACTAATCCAATCCCACCTGTTTATTTATCAATGTGTTTGCACTCTGCTGCAGTTATTAAACCTTGAAGATGATCTTATTAGTATTGAGAATAGCAACACTCATATTGTGATGTGTTGTAAGGCTACTTCATTTATATAAACTGTCCTTGTTTGACTTGGACGATGGACTACAGTAGCCTTCCACTATTTTAGGCCACATGTTTGTATGAATATAATATCAAACATTAAGCAGGCATTATTCTGATAATCATTTCCTGTCCTGATCCACAGTTATAAACTGTTCTTGGCTTTCAGAGCAGTCTCCAGCTAACTAATCTAGACGAGTGCAGGTATCTGTCTCTGGACTTAAAAAGTGTTTACCTGGTGTACAAATGCAGGAAATGTGTTTCAAGTTAAGCTGTTTGCAGTTTGGATCCATTTCTTAACAAACTGAAGCAACCAAAGTCTTTATAATGAAGGAACACATGGCTCACTGATGTGTTTTTAATAGTTTTTGGACAGCAGCAGAGGAATATGATATATCATGCTTTGATAAACACACAATACTTGTTAGTAGATCAGTTCGTTGTTGGGTTGGAGCCAAACATCAGATTGGTTTAAAAAGGAGAAAAATATAGAAAACTGCCAGCCAAATCCGTTAAGTAGATTAAATATTTCAAGACATCACATATTTTTGAACAATCCTGTCCATCCATCCAGAGAAATTCGTTTCATCTTTTCTCCATAATGAAGATAAATCTCTCAGTATGTTTCAACAGTTAACGCATCATGTTAGGAACGTAACAAACCCGGAGCCAGTAGAAGTAGTTCAACGAGGGAAGCTGGAAGCTCGCCAGCACCTAGTTTCCTGATTATGATCAGGAAACAACAAGCTCTTTTATAATTGTTTCTTTTATGTTTTAATCAGGAAAACATTCTGCAAACGGAAGAAGAAAAAAATGGTTATAAGTTTGCTCAAGTTTGTTGTTTGTTGTTACACCAGATAATATTTGGGAAAGGAAATCTGTCTCACCACACCTAAAGCAGCTCAACATGCTCACTAATCTGAGAACCAAACAGTCTAATACACACATACACACTGCTACCTCTCCCAACATCTCAAAGTAATTTAGAGAAACAAACAGTGGTAGCTGCAGGGAAATAAAGGCAGGATGAAAGGAGAATGTTAATGAACTCACTGTGGGACGTCTGCACATCGCCCACACCCCCCAACCAAACCTCAGATGGATAAAAAGAAATGAAACTCTGCAGTAAAAATGTAATCAGATGCAACCCTCTCATTGTGGAATCCAATATAAGGGATTCACTTCAACTCAATTTTATTTATACAGTGCCAAATTACAACTGAAGTTATCTTGGGACACTTTGGTACACAGTGGTGCATGAATGTGTACAGACGGAGGGGGCAGTGCTCATTGCATCATGGGAAGTTCCCCCAGCAGTCTGGCCTTAAAGCAGCATAATTAGGAGCTGGCATGGATGTATTATTAGCTGGACAGGGCACCATCATGCACGCAACCCCCGCAGCCAATCTTTCCCAGTTCGCAGTATTACAGCAAATAATCCCCCAGTAGCCCAAAAAGCATTTCCCCCATAGACCACCATTGTCTGTAAAACTGTTGACCAGACACCTCGAACAGGTTTCATATTTGTAAAACTTTCCTCGAGCTGAGAAAAGTCACACACATCACAAAGCCCATTATGAAACATCCATGGGAGGTCCAAGACAAGCCTTGCCAGCTAACTAACTATAAGCATCATCAAAAAGGAAAATCTGTCTGCCCCCTGGACCGAGAATGAACTAGTTCCACAGGAGAGGAGCGTGATAACTAACCATTCTACCTTCTGAGACTGTAGAAACCACGTCTCAGTCAGTGTTTTAAGTGAGGCAATATGATAATATGAGCTCTTTAAGATATAATGATGCCTGGTCATTAAGGTGAGTCATATATCTCATTGTCAGAATGAATGCAGAGCAATTTGAGACGCAGCATGTGACTCCATTAGCCTTGTTCCAGACCTCATATTCACCCACCATGACCAATCATAACTCTGTAGGAAGAATGGGGAATGTTATCTTCCTACATAGCTTCCTAGCTTCATTAAAAAGTGTGATAGAAAAAAATGGCAGCAGAAGTGTTTCTTGTAAGGCCATTTGCAAAGTTTTAGTTAAGTGTTCCTATAGCAACCGTTTCTGCAGCTTCTAGGTTGACAGGAAATTGGAATCAGTGTCTTCATTAGCCACCATTTGTCTCTGTTCCCAAAGGCTAGCATTACAAGAAATACGATAAAGATAAGCAGGCCCCAGATGATCAAAGTATGATTAGTAGTGACTCTCAAACACTGTAGGGCCTGCAGAGGAGACCCTGAACGCTCTGCAGACCTTCAGTGGATGGTCGGCTTAGTAAACAAACCCAAAGAAACAAGTAGATGATTAAAAAGAACATCAAAGAAAGATATTTACCAGTTTGACCATCCTTATTAATCCTGTAATCTCTTTACCTGGCAGTGGAACTGTATTTAAATTTCTGATAATGATTTGAATTACATTTCTGAAAACAGTTTGAGCCCAGCAGTGGATTTCTTCATGGTTTAGAGAACTCAGCATGCAGACCAGCAGGGAGCAGAGCCTGCATGCTCTGCATGAAGCCGCTGATGTTTGGTGTTAATAAGGGAATGTTTCTCATGCTTTACTTTTTAATATTGATGAATTTTACCCTGCTGATTATGGATCAGCAACGTTATAGAAAAACCTGCAGCATTTTTTAAATAACTGTTGGTATCCAACCATGCAGATAGTTTGGTTTTATTTGGTTAGGTTTTGAAATGTTTCTCTGTGTGCTTTGCTTTCATTCCTAATCCAATGGAAGTGAATGGAAGTTAGTTAGTGGTGTTTCTGTTTTATGTAAAGCACATTGAGTTGCCATTGTGTATGAAATGCGCTATATAAATAAAATGACCTTGCCTTGTTGAAGTCATTACAAGCATTTAAAATGACCAAGAGTGTCTCTTGAAGTACAAACAAGATGAAGCCGAATATGATGCCAAAGTTAAAACCTACAAAAGTACAACTGAAATAAAAGAGAAAAAAGAAAGAATAATCAATGCAGTTTTTGAATTAAAGATGTGATGTTACAGCGTGGAAAGTGTAGACCTTCTGTTCCTGAAGCAGAACAAATTCTGATGAAACTTTCACCCATGTGTTTCATAGAAATATGGGAGCCATAGTTACTTGACACAAAATGAGAAGATGAAAGAAGAATGTCTTTGATGTGGTGGCCGCTCTGCTGTGAACTGCAGGTCTGAGAGGATTTGGTTTGGGTCAGGCTCAGAGGGACTTTAAATCAAAGGAGATAAAGGCATGAATGACCTTCTGTAAGGAGGGAGGCAATAAAGAAAATCCAAAATCAAAACAGTCTTATCAGTAAAAAAAAAAAAAAAAAAGTAATGTCACCACCAACTTTAATCCTGTTCAACACAGTTAAAAAGTTGTACTCCAAGGATCAGAGTGTGATTGTGTTGTGACACCTGAAACTTAAAAGGTCAATCTCTTCTGAAAGGAAACAGAAGCCGAAGGTAACAAAAGAGGTGATAGCTAAAATAAGAGAGGTTGGCCTCATAGCAGACTGAAGTTCAAAAAGGAAGGTTGTCTTTTTTAAAGTATATTTTTTCGGGCTTTTTTGCCTTTAATGGACAGGTTAGTAGAGATAGACAGGAAACTGGAGAAAGAGAGAGGGGGGAATGACATGCAGGATAAGACCACTCGGTGCGGGATTCGAACCGGGGTCGCCTGCAGCAAAAAAAAAAAAAGGAAGGTTTTCTAAATCTAAATGAAAATATTGAAGAAACAGTGAAATATCAAACTTATCCTGACTGTTAACATAGAAGACTCTTCTGGATGTTATAATCATCAGTTTCATGTGTTATGTGACATTGTGGCAAACTGCTCTAAAAACTACATTGAATTATAAGTGCGTTTTTTTCCTCCCGTGCTTTTACAAAACCGCCTCCACAGTCTGTAAATGTGAAACTGTCAGCTTGGTATTGCAGTGTGTTCAAGGACAATGGAGCTTTGTAGAAATGCTGTCATATCACTGACAGAAATAGACGGAGGCAACAATGCTGCGTTTTATTGAAAGAGGAAGTAACAATAGCGGATGGCTTCATACTTTATTGTCCACTTTGACAGCTTCTTTAGTTAGAGGTAAAACACAGCTATCGACAACCTTTCTCTGCTCAGGGTTAGGCTGTTGGAATCTGTTGCAATAAACTCGTTTCTTTTTTGGTGGTTTTGTGGTTGACTTGCTTGTTTGTCTTCTATACATGCCCAGTAGGAGGAGAATTGCCTGTTTTGGTATCAAGCTGATACTCCTTTTGTTGATTCATGTTGTTTTTGCGCTAAAATACCAATTTAGAAGCCTCCTAGTCAGTGTGAGGGCTGTTACACCATAAATGTATGTCCATAGCTGAGAGTAGCAGACAAAAGGTTGTGAGAGATGGATCAATAAACTGTTGTAATTGGTTGTCAGTTGTCAGTAAGTCGACCTGACTCAACCTTGAACGGCTGCTTCACCTGAGACTCACCTGAGAGAGAGCAGGTGAGGAAACGCTCAGGCAGGATTGCAATAAACTTGCAAATGGAAACAGTATCGTTCCTTTTTTGGTGGTTTTGTGGCTGACTTGTTTGTTTGTCTTCTATACATGCCCAGTAGGAGGAGAATTGCCTGTTTCGGTATCAAGCTGAGACTCCTTTTGTTGATGCATGTTGTTTTTGCGGTAAAATACCAATTGAGAAGCCTCCTAGAGACAGTGGGAGGGCTGTTACACCATAAATGTTTTCCATAGCTGAGAGTAGCAGACAAAAGGTTATGAGATCAATAAACTGTTGTAATTGGTTGTCAGTAAGTCGACCTGACCCAACCTTGAACGGCTGCTACACCTGAGACTCACCTGAGAGAGAGCAAGGTGAGGAAACGCTCAGGCAGGATTGCAATAAACTTGCAAATGGAAACAGTATCGTTTCTTTTTTGGTGGTTTTCTGTGGTTGACTTGCTTGTTTGTCTTCTGCACATGCCCAGTAGGAGGAGAATTGCCTGTTTTGGTATCAAGCTGATACTCCTTTCGTTGATTCATGTTGTTTTTGCGCTAAAATACCAATTGAGAAGCCTCCTAGAGACAGTGGGAGGGCTGTTACACCATGTGTGTTCATAATAGCTGAGAGTAGTAGACAAAAGGTTGTGAGAGATGGATCAATAAACTGTTGAAATTTGTTGTCAGTAAGTTGGCCTGACTCAACCTTGAACGGCTGCTACACCTGAGACTCACCTGAGAGAGAGAGCAAGGTGAGGAAACGCTCAGGCAGGATTGCAATAAACTTGGAAATGGAAACAGTATCATTCCTTTTTTGGTGGTTTGTCTTCTGCACATGCCCAGTAGGAGGAGAATTGCCTGTTTCGGTATAGAGCTGAGACTCCTTTTGTTGATTCATGTTGTTTTTGCGCTAAAATACAAATTGAGAAGCCTCCTAGAGACAGTGGGAGGGCTGTTGCACCATGTGTGTTCATACATGTGTTTTTAAATGTTTTCCATAGCTGAGAGTAGCAGACAAAAGGTTGTAAGAGATGGATCAATAAACTGTTGTAATTGGTTGTCAGTAAGCCGACCTGACTCAACCTTGAACGGCTGCTTCACCTGAGACTCACCTGAGAGAGAGCAGGTGAGGAAACGCTCAGGCAGGATTAATGAAGCTCATCGCTGCAGGATGGCAACATTAAAAATGTTTTACATGAACAACGGCATGAGAGAAAATTGTTGCAGCTCACAACCTGGTTTGAACTATAAGCGTGTGTAGAGGTGTGTGTGTAGGTGTGTGTGTGTGTGTGTGTGTGTGTGTGTAGCTAATGTGCCAAATGAGGAGGAAAGAGTGAAAATGTGCTGTTAATTATTCATACAGACATGAGAGAAAAAGGGGAGAGTGTCTACTGCCTGAGTGCGTCTGCACACTTACTGAATTTTTCAACACTGTTAGTAAATAATTGTGTTGCTGAGTGTGTTTTGTCAGTTTGATCGCTGTTAATAACAGACGTTTGAGTCCAACGCCGCTCTGCCTGGACATTAAATTCACACTGCGGCTCCGAGTTCACATCTCACACTGATACTGCCAAACATTTGCATAGGTTTACATTACGCGGCCCACATAAACATATGGCATGAATTCATAGGGTATCATCTGGCATGCAATAAGCTACAATCAGAATTTCTAATGAGTAAACCTTGCCTCGTTTATCTGAGAAGTTGTCATTTTTTTGGCGACTGCGGCTGCTCATTTGTTGAGTCGGAACAAAAGTCCCAAACCGGAACTGAAGTGTGTTGGAGACGTGTAGCTGCTGAAATGGATGTGACGGCTCTTGTTATTCCTGTTCCCTTGTTATTATGTTTTTTCTTCATAGCTGTCACTTCACATTGGCGTCAAAGTATGCATTACGTCCTAGATTAGGGTCATCCATAATGAAAAAACATGTGGAATGGAACATTACGGCTTTCTTTGGTTAAAAAGTGATGTTTTTAGTGGAGATGTTTTAGAGGTGCTTCTTGGTTTTGAATTTATTTTTCAAGGAGGACACGTGGAATAAAAAGGCAGACCTCGTTTTCAAACCCCTGTACACATTACTACAGAGGTTTTTTATGGTTGATTAAGCTTCAGTTGTTGTCTTCCTGCTTCATGCAAGAACATATTTGTATTATCTCAAATCTGTCGTACTTTTTTCGTGAGGTGGACCTTTACGAGTGGACCACATCGGATTCACTAAACAGTCATATCACCAGGAAACATCAGGCAGTAAATGACCTGAATAAACATGATGAATCCCACCTCATCTAAATGAACGTGCTTTCCTGAGAATAGTAAATTAGTGAAACTGGCGCCCTCAAAATATCATATAAGGTCAGACGTTCGGCAGGTTGTAGAGAAACTCCATTCATGAACTGGCACCTAAGAAGTTTACGAGCCCTGAGATTGAGGTCCTGCTGTCAGAAATAGTTCAACAGAAGCACATATTATTATTTAGTTCACTAACAAAGATCACACCAACTGAGATATGAGCTTAAAGATTTATTGCAACAGTAGTAGATGGATGAGGGTTGAGGGTTGAAGGGTAATTGTAAGTGTTGGAATTTAAGGCCCTGAGAAAGTCAAAGAATGGGACAAAATTACCCTTACATTACATTTCAATTAAATAAATGAATAAAGCTAATTAACAAATAGTCAGTTTGCATTGTGGAAAATTAAAAGTGAACAAGTCGCTTTGTGGTTTCAGCCGTTAATATTTATATTGTAAACTGGAATTATGTCATAGTTTAAACTGCACATTTAAATGACTGATAATATCATGACTGAATTGTCAAATACTGCTTTACTAATATTGTAATACTTCTATAAACAAGGTATCACCATGAGTCTAATTTATATATTACAACTGCCTACAAGTGTTTCTTGCATGAAGCCCAATAATTCAAACAGTATTAAAGGTAAAGGACCGGTGTGTAGGATTTAGTGCCATCTAGTGGTGAAGTTGCAGATTACAACAAACTGCTCTTCCAAGTCTATTTTGGCTGCAAAATTCAGCCTTCAACTAAGAAAAGTGATTGTAATTACATTTGTAGCATTAAAAATGAAAGATGAGGGTTGTTTTGAGGACTATTCGTACATTTCGCTCGTCCAACATACGAGAAAATTGGTGAGTGTGTTTCTTGTAAATCTCTCGTACACGTAATTTAAGAACGAATCTGTGCCTACGAGTATTAAAGGTAAAGGAGCAGAGGCTAGGATTTAGTGCCATCTAGTGGTGAAGATGCAAATTACAACAAACTGCTCTACCAAGTCTATGATGGCTAACCCTAACCCTTCAACTAAGAAAAGTGATTGTAATTACATTTGTAGCATGGAAACTGAAAGATGAGGGGTTTTTTTTTAGGAATATGTCATTAATTGTGCCATTTTTTAAATATTTATTTTACTCACTAGGGACTACGGATGCAAATGAGCAATTTTGCTATAATCCAGCATATTTAGAGAGTGTCTAATATCGATGTTCATCAATATGCACTGTCCCTATCCAAAAATAAACTATTATTATCATTATTATTATTATTTTAAACATAATATTCTATGTGGAAAAAAATTTCAAGTAAACGTGTGTGAATGATGTAAATTGGTTTTCGAATTACAGGTGAGAAAAAGAGCAGCAGGAGTAGCAGTTAGAGAATGCATAAAGTAAATCTGAGGTGTTATTTGTGTGTTTTTGTCGCCGCTGTAATCTTCAGGGACTCAATTAGCGGCAGAGCGACGCTCCTGTGAGCTAGAACCCCTCTGTGTGATTTACAGAAACAGTGTGCAAGGTTTAGTTTTAAGGTGACACACTGAGTTTCAGATTAGTTGTTGATGCCTCATAAAAATGCACCTAAATGTATATTTCCTGCTCGTTAAGACGCCTGTGATGTGTCGAGGCCGGCGGTCCAACTGGAGGGGGGTCGGGGGAGGATTTTTAATTGTGTCCAGTCATCTTCGTCTGGTCTTTGAAGGACTGAAGATTGGTTCCGCCACTGGGAGGTAATTAGTTTCACGGCAAGACAAGAAGGTCAGCATCTATATTATATGAGAAATGAAGCAGCAACACTGATAATGACCTGTGTGTGTCAGAGATTAACTGTTGTGTAGAATGAAGCTTTTCCACTGTGGCATAAGGTCAGTTCATTAAGGATTTACTGCCAAGGATTCATGAGTGTTTTAGACATCAAAATACAATTAGTTACTGCTATAATTGTTGAGCTCTTAGTATTATTATTATTTAAAATTTAGACATCATTCTTGTGTTTCTGCTCATCCCAGAAGTCCTTCCTCTCTGGAGTTCCTGTCGACGCCTGGTGTTAAATCTAAATTCTTGGAAGTGGCAGGTGTTAAATCTAACCTGGGTTTGAACTCTCCATTTGAATGTGTTTAATACCCACAATTTGGCAAGGAAAGGAAAAAATTAAATAGTATTGGCATTATCCAGTGTTTTTGTGGCTGTAAACTGTAAAAGTCTTGTTTTCCAGTCTTTTACCGTCAGGATGATTGGCTTCGAGGCCAAATTTGAAATTGACCAGACATTCCTGCAGATTGCAACCATTATCACCACAGCACTGATATGAAAGTTTTTCCCATTTGATTCCCATTGACACTAAATCTAGCATAGTTAACGTCGAAATGTAGCATCCTGCAAATGATTTTGATCAAATGCTGTACACTAGATGATTTAATTTCCCACAAGTCCAACTGAAATTAAAAGTTTTCATTGTTCTCTGCTGCAGGAAGAGATCTCATTATGTTCTGAAAATCACTTGTCTTGTTTTTCTTTGAGAAAAAAATAAATCAGAAACCAGAGGGGACACATTTATATTTTAAATTCTTTGACTTCATGATGGCACCTCCTATTTTCTAACACACTGATGCAGCGTCGATTTAGATGGCAACACAACCAAGTGCTCAGGAAGCTGGCAGCCGACAGATGACCCCATACCCAAACACCAACAGGAGACCAGCACCTAAGGCCCTGATACCAGCCTTGGAATGGAAGATGGAGATGCACCTCAGAAAACAGCTCCATTTTCCCAGTGAAATCACCAGCACCACACTGCAGCCAAACATGGTACAGTGGACCACAGCCAGGAACTCAGCACTGCTGGTGGAACTCACAGTGCCATGGGGAGAAGGGCTGGAGGCAGCTCATGAAAGAAAGAGGGGAAAATGTGGTGACCTGGTTGCGGAGTGCAAGGAGGGTCTACCCGGTGGAGATGGGCTCTAGAGGCTTTGTAGGGGACTCAACATCACTTCTGCTCAAGGGCCTGGGACTATCAGGGAGGCAGGCTGCACAAGGCCACCAGGGAAATATCTGAGGAGACGGAAAAGGTGGGACAAAACTTGGGGAGCAAGCACCTACTGAAGAATGCTAACTGCAGGGATTATCAGGGAGGTGTTAAAGGTGTTTTTATATTCTCTTGTTTCATGGTGAAGCTTATGCAATGTAATTTTGTTCTGCATTGTAGCCGTGCTGAAATGGATGTTTGAAGGGCAATAAAATAAATCTTGAATCTTGAGACGTCCCTGCACACTGCATCACCACCAGGAAATGTTCTTATATAAGGAGTCCCCAGCTGATGACACTGAAGCTAGCGAAGAGGTGGGAACCGGTGGAAGTACAACAAGCCTAGAGCTCAGCAGGAAAAGATCTACCTGTACAGATTAGATGATTAATTACTGTTTCCATACAGAAAATCAGATCTTCATGAAGCGTTAAATTCTATCAGAGGCAGAGCAAATGGTCACACTGAGCCTGATTGCATCCTGCTACACAACAACCCACATTAGCTTTCCTGCTTAAGTCTCCTTCTTATCTAATTTACAAGCATGAACACACTTATTAGCTTGTTGAATGAGCATCCAAACAAAGATTCACCAGGGAAAAATGTACCGCTAACCTCAATTAGGAGGTGAGATAGCTATTTATCTGCTCAGCTGCAGCAACACTATCTGTCCATGACTTGTAGCTTCAGCAGGTTGATTGATTTGTCTCTGTTCTGTACACTGTAATACCAGTAACCTGCCAGCTAATATCAAATACAGACACCAACACAAAGAGCATTTCTGATATTTTTCTTTATTAGCAGTGAATTTTAAACACATCATTATTATTGACTGCACAGGAATGATTAAATATGATTTCCATTGGACTTCAAACTTTAATCCAACATAGTCTGGATGTGACGTGTTTGTAACATCAGAGAAAAACTCAATGAAAGTTGTTGCTTGAGGGAACAAAAGTCAGAATGAAAAGGCGAGGAAAGTTGGACACACTAATTTGAGGGGTTGAAACGTCAGCATCCGAGACAGGAACAATTAGTCCCGTGAGAGCGAGGAGAGACTCCGACAAAGATAAATGTCAAACGGGAAGAAGAAGAGCGACAGGATGACAGGGAGAGGACAAGATGATTAGTGTTTACAGATGGATGATACAGTAGAGAAATAAAAAAGAACGACGGAGGAGGTGGAGGAGGAGGAAGGAAAGAGAGATGAAGATAGACAGCATCTGAAGTGTGTCTATTTTAAACTACACTGCAGCGTTTTAGTCTTTTATCTGCATGTGTTTGTGTTTGGGTTTGTCTGACAGTCACAGTCTGATCGCTGCTAAGAGATTCATGCACACATTTGTACATTAACACTTTTGAAGACACAAAACACTCATATGAGTTTAAAACATTTAAATACTAACAGCTGAGAAGTTATATCATTACACATTTAGAAGAGGACAAATCAAAAAATGATGTAATACATGATTTAAAATAGAAATAAAGCCAAAGAAAATCTTTAAAGTACTTGAAAGATAAAATATTGCAAAAGCTTGTCATTGTAGATAAAGTCAAAGAGAAATGGGGGGGGGGGGGGGGGAATTAGCAGAAGTTTGGAAAGACTCCTTAAGTGGAAACTTTTAAGGTATCACAAACAAAATGCTGGAGGGATTTGAGCATGAGATATTTTATTACGATAGTTTAGAAGTATGAGACATGTAGACAGACGCAGCCGGGACTAGTGAAGGAACAAGTAGCAAACTATAAACACAAAGTCTTTATATGTCCAATATTGATTCCTTTATGAGAAGAGGTTGAGAAAAAACCATAAAGTATAATTTTGACCAGATAATATTATAGGGATTTATCTACTCTCTACTAACCTATACATAAAGGCAAATAGCCCCAAAAAATATACTTAAAAAAAAATAAAACAGAGGGAACATAGACACGCTCCCCTTGTAATCACTTTCAGAGCATTATCAGATACCAGAGTTCTTATAAGACCTTCTGCAGACGTATATAGCCAGTAGGTCATTGAGGTCTGAAGACCAGGAACCTCTGGTTGTCCATCACTCCCACCTGAAAGCAAAAGGTGATCAGGTCTTTGCAGTAGTGGCTCCAACTCTCTATCTTTAGGGTTACGATCTGCAGCCTCTGTAGAAGTCGCTAAAGAGCAACTGAAGACTCTTTAAAATCGGCCTTTCTGTCACCTTAAATTGTTTTAAAGCTTGTTTCTCTCGCTTGTCCTCTGTTTGCCTGTCTGCTGTTTTTTGCTTTTATATTTTTTATGGTTTTTTATGTTTTAATTCAGTTTTTTTTAATTGCTTTTCTGTCTTCTGCCTCATTGATTGTATATTTTCATTGCCTTTTGGTTTTTAATGTTTTACATGTTTTTATGGTCTTTTCAAGTTGTATTCTCGTTGTGAATTTTAATCCAGTGAAAGGTGCCATACTAAAATACATTTATCATTATTATTATTATTATTATTATTATGACTCTGTTGGTTTGGTTAACTTTGGTTTGACTTTGAGTTCCTGAGTTATTTTCTGTCACTTAACAACTTAACTGGTAAAATAAAATATTAAAAAATGTGCCGTAGACTCTGGAGTATACAATTGTCTGGGAGATGATGAAAGAAACGTTGCAATAAAAAGTAACTCTACACTCCGATTTGCTCGCTGAGAGGAATATGTCTGAACTTTTCAACTTGTACACACGAGGGGAATGAGGGAGAAATGAAAAATGTAGGAAGAGAAAGATGAGTGATGAAAGAGGAAGAGGGGTCATTTGAGGAAAGATTGACGTAAAAGACATTTCCTTCCTTATTGATGTCCTCTGATCCACCTCTCCATCCATCATCCATCCATCCATCCATCCATCTACTTTATCAATCATTCAGACTTAACTCTATCCATGTTTCCATCCATAAATACTCCATTCTTTTATTTTATCCATCAATACCTCAGTCCTTTTTCTTAAGTGTTCACTCCATCCTTTGATCCGTGCATCAATTGTTCCACTTATGTCTTTGTACTCATCCATCCATTCATTTTCATGTCTTTACTTCTTTTTCTTACCTCCCCCATCCGTCTCAATTTTTCATACATCTGTACAAGCATCAATACAACCATTTATCTGACCTTCCAGTTTTCCTTTTATCCGCCCATCATCTTTCACCCATCACATCCATTCATCATTTGTCCATTGGTGCACTGCCTACAGTTACATCATCCCTCTATCCATTTATCTATTCATCCTTCGATCAGTCCATCTGCACATTCATTTATTTATATGCCCGACTATCTGTACATTCATCCATTGTTCTATCCATTCACCTTTCCATTCATCTATTCCTTTGCCCAACCACTTATCTATATTTCCATCCAGTCCTTTAACCATCAATCAATTCCTCCATCCATCCATCTGGTATCATGCATCTATTCATCCATTGATTAATCTGTCCATCTGCACATTCATTTATCCATATGCCCGACAACCTGTACATTCATCCATCTATCCTTCCATAGATCTAACATCCGTCCGTTTATCAGTTGCCTATCCACTTATTCATCCATTGTTCTATGCACCCACCTTTCCATTCATCCATCCAGCCTTCCATGCATCCCTTTAACCATCAATCAATTCCTCCATCTATCTGATATCATGCATCTATTCATATATATATTAACCATTTGTCCTTTTATCCATCCATCCATTCATGCTATATGGAAAAGCTTGACAGCCAGAGTAACTAAGGGGATTTTTAACAACTTTCTCAGTTTCAAATTGGATATTAAAGTCTTTTAAAATGTGTCTTGTCTTGGACAAATGAAATATCACAATCTTTTTGACCAAATACCTCGATATCGATATTGCAGCAACATTGTAGAGATGATCACAAAATATTTACACAATGAGATTTTTGATAAATAATCATCAGTAATGTGGATATAATGAAGTGGCTAAAGTCAAACAATAGGAGTCTGTTAAGTTCAGAAAATAACATACATTTAATGTAATTCAGCCTTAAAAAGCAGGAAAAACAAATTATTTCAAATCCTGATATTATGATATCCAGACTCTAAGACGATATCTAGTCTTATAGCATGATAGATATATAATATTGTAATATTACCGCCCTAAGTTATCACAGTTTAATCAAGAGCAGTTATAACTACATATTATATGATTGATTCTTCCAGTTTGGACTCTCTCTCTTTCCATTCATCTATTCCTTTTCTATTCTCATCTGTCTTTCCATTATCCATCCATCCAGCCTTCCATCCATCCATTCATCTATTCCTTTAACCATCAATCAATTCCTCCATCCATCTGGAATCATGCATCTATTCATCCATTGATGAATCTGTCCATCCATCCATTCATGCTATATGGAAAAGAGTAACTAAGGGGATTTTTAACAGGAGATGTTTGATAAACAATCATCAGTAATGTGGATATAATGACTAAGTGGCTAAAGTCAAAGAAAAGTCATATATTTATTATTATTATGTCATAAATTTACTGTAATTTAGCCTTAAAAAGCAGGAAAAACGAATTATTTCAAATCCTGATATTATGATATCCAGACTCTAAGATGAGTCTTATAGCATGATAGATATATAATATTATAATATTGCCCAGCCCTAAGTTATCACAGTTTAATCAAGAGCAGGTAATACAGCAGCAGAATAGAGTTATAACTACATATTATATGATTGCTTCTTCCAGTTTAGACTCTCTGGCTTTCCATTCTCATTGAACCTATTCTGCTTCTTTCTTGTTGGTACATTGTTTTCACTTTGATGTGTTATTTTTTGAAGAAGAAGTGAACTAAACATTTTATCTGACAGTCTCTGTTGTTTTGGTTTGAGGCAATCTGACAATTCTTCACTTTCCTGACTTCGCTTTAAAAGCATTGAGTGATGGAGGATCAGGTTTGTTATGACTTTCTGGTAACAAGTTGTGAATCTAAGCTGCACCACACGATGTACAGTCGTTTTCAATAATACTCCAGGAACAGACAGACACACACACACACACACACACACACACAACCAAAGTCATACGTTTTGTTTATTTTGTTTTATCTATCTGTGCATTTCGTCTGCTATGCCAAAATATTCCCTGGTAAACCGTCCAGATTTAACTTTTCCATTTGATTGAAAACTCAGTAACTCGGACCTCATTTGGTTTTACATCAATGCTGTTGTTCCTGTTTTTACTCATCCCTCTTGCGACAGTCAGAGGAGAGACCACGGACATTAAAAAAAAAAAAAAAATCATCTCTGAAACACTCACTGATGTCGACAAGCTATATGATCAGGAAATTGAGTTGCAGATTGAAAGTCCATTTAGGTTTCACTAAAACTCACATCTGACTGAAAGAACCTCTCAAAGTCCTGAAAGCAGAGGTCATTGAAACTTTTTATATATAAAGCATAATCAATGAAAGCACCAAATGGCTCTGGAGGTGAGTGTTTGTGACATGCAGTGACGTCAAAGCTGATGCCGAAGCCATCAACCATCGGCTGCACCGGTGCACGAACAAACATCACATTCACACAACCATTAACATCCAGGACACGACAAACAAGCCTCTGAGGTTTCATTAGCTGCCTCCTGCTGTGGTTTAATCCCTGCTAACAAACATTAAACTCTAATCAATCACAGTCAGCTGTTTTCACTCCGCTGGTTTTTAAGTTTGTTATGGGAAGGAGCCAAAAAAATACACCTCATGTGACTTTCAATTATCCACAGAAACTGCTAATGTTTGAGTGAGACTTAATAAAAAAGCCTTTCTGAGCTGTTGGTGGTGTTTGATGAATCAGATCTTTACTGGGAACCATTTCACACCAGCTGAGAACTGTTATTGTTACTGTTCAGAATATCATTTCCTCTCAAAAAGTTTTAGCTCTCTTAACTTCAGGTCAACTTTATCTTTTCCCAACGCTGAGTCACAATCAGTACAACTGTCAAACCAAGAGAGAAGCTTGATGGTTCAGTTTTGACCACGGTTGAGTTACTTCTTGTGATTGTACCAGTTGATTAGCTAAACGTAGCATTCCAGCCATGGATGCATTATAAAATGGGTACAGAGGTGCTGTTCAGTCATCAGCTGATTTTTCCCAGTGGCCATTCACAGTATTGCAACAAAAAATCTATCCTAAAAGAGACGTCTATAAAACTGATAAAAAGCTCAATTATGGCTCTTTCTGTCATGATTTTTTGATCCATGGAGGTTTTATATTTTGTAAAACTTTCCTTGAGTCGGGAAAGGTGATTTTTAAAATCTGTGATGTCATCACAATGTAAAGACCGTGGACCGTACAGGAGAATCACTACTGAGCATGTGCAGTGGGCCACATAACCTGGCAGCGAACCTGGGAACTAGAAACGTTTTTTGGTGTATGACCAGCCGAGCAATTCTTAACAGTTTTGGTCCAGTGAGCAGCTCTCATCATACATCCATGATGCAAACTGAAATGTGAGACCTTCCAAGTTTTTATCTCAACATTTGAACCTGTAAGTTCATTAAGACAAACTCTCCTGCTGCTTCTCCTCCACCTTTTTAGTTATGTGGTAGGTGTAAATGTGTGTTGAAAGGATTTCTTTATCTGAAACACGTATTTTATGATGAAGGGTATCATATGCTGTGCAGACAGTAAAGCCCTTTGAGGCAAATTAGTGATTCTGGGCCTCGTATATAAAACTGAACTGACTTTATTTGACTTTGATATCGAAGACTGTGGTTTGAATCCCATCTCCTCCAGGACTAACGTCAACTAAAGTCAACATTGGGGTCGGTTAACTATGACCACAATCTTTCTCTTTCCCTTTCTCCACTGAATGTAGATATGTAATCTCTTATTAAACACTATGCATTCAAAATACATACTTAATTCTTCAGCTGAAGCTAAACTTGAAGCATTTAAAAGGGTGAAATATCATTTAGTGTTTCAGCAGTTATATCATCTGTTCTGGGTTAATTTCCTCTGTAAAATACACTTAATGCCTAGCTTTCCAGCTTTCAGAGTTCATGTGTGACTGATGCTTTGCTGTAAGTGTCTGCAGGCTAATTTGAGGCATCAAGTAGTGTCAAAACATTTGCCACTCTCAACATTTCATTTTGGACTTCTGACATGGCAAATGGCATGATGTAACGCGTTGAGGCAGATTAGAAAGTACAGTGGAGTGGTTTGTTTTCAGTGTTATTTTAGTGTAACTCTAAATGGAAAAAACAGACAGAGCCTTTTCTCTCTTTGCTCTCTCCTGTGCTTCGTATTCTGCAGCCTGTTTACTTTTGAATATTGTGGATTTTCTTAACTGGTCCGACACGTTTCCCCCCAAAGTTCAACGCGGCCATCAACACACAGCTTCTCATTTTGGTGATTTTGGCTCAGTTGAATTTCAAAAGGAGAATAAAAGTTTCATATTAATATCATATATGCATGTAAATAAATTGACTGGAGAAAATATCGTGCAATCCAGCAGCGGACCGGAGAGCAGACGGCAGCACCCGGGCCTCTATCCAAAGTTAATAATAATTCAATTTCTATAGAAGGGAAGTGTGGAGCCTGTGCATATAAAAGACTTCCAATTACAAATAGGCTGTGCTGCTATCTTCCTCGGTATTGCCTCTCGAGTATTCATCAGAAACGAGCACAGTACTCATACAACTGCACCAAAAAACATGAAATGAAATAAAGAAGCTATGGAAACCACTTCAGGTGTCGTATGAATAAATACATAAATCAAATAAAGTGAACATTTACCAATCAACAGCAGAATAGAGGCAGGTTCATACATTCAGATGCACATGAACTACAAAGCAGAGAGCATCACCTTAATGTTTTTAAACCCTCAGCTAGGACACACATGGGTCTCAGGCAGAAACCACACATATAAACAGTAAGGACTTCAAAATGTCATTGAGTCTCACTGGATGTCTATGTGAAGATATGATGAAATAATGTTGAATTAAAAGCTAAAAAAACACATTTGAGGCAGAAATAGACGATGCATTAACAGAATATTGACCCATATTTGATCAGCACTGTTCAAACCTATGTAAAACAATAATGTGAAATCTAAATAACACACTCTCTCTCTCTGCTCTCTGAAAGTTAAGGACTAATCTTAACCTCCTGCAACCCTGCGTCCTCATATGGAGACGTTACATTTTGGGGTTTGCTGAACCTCATACTTCATTCTGCTGAACTTTGCTTTGCTTTATTTCGAACATGTATGAGTAACACACAAAAAAAGTAATCTGAGAAACAAACAAACAAACAAAACCAATTAAAGTCGTCAAAATAAGACAATAATAATGTGAACCCAACATGTCCTGAAAAGGAGTAGGATGAAGCAAAGCTGCCTCTTCTCCACTACTCAATTAACAACCAGTTTTCCCATATATACATATTTACAAAAACATAGAAAATAAAAAAATAAGTGAACAAATATATAAATTAATTATGAAAACACCTGATTGTTAAAGCCCTTCTTCCTCCCTGTACCTCATGAAAACCATGTGTTTGTACCGCTTTTTAAACCGGGTTATGTTGTCCTCACTACAGTGTAGGAACTGCAGCTATACAACTAGCTAAACTCTTCCTTGCAAATGATGACTTGAGTGGTAGTGAGCTTTAGTCGCTGTTTACCGAGGCTCTTTTACATCATGTTACACGGACAGAGTGAAAACTGTAACAAGACAAGATACAAAAATCACTATTTTACTCTGCAACATGTTTTTCCTCAATTTAAATAGATATAAATGAAATATTTTTAATACGAACAAATCAAATGCCTTTTCATGTAAATAATATTTTTAAACATTAATTTATGCATCCAACTATGAAATTATTTACTTACGACATTGCCTCTGTGGCTTTTATAGTACAGTGTGGATTACACATGATGAACACAGAAACACAGGTGTGCAGATTCAGCTGGCTCCCTCAAACTAACATGAAGTGAACTTTGAACCCGTAACTTCCTTAGCAAGATAAACACATTGTAAAATAAAAATCTTTCAAAATAAAAGCACATTCAAATGTATGCCTTAAAGGCAACACACGGGTCATGCTTGGAAACTTTGACCTGTTGTCCTCATTCGTACAAACTTCTTGTGCCACCTAGTGGTACAAAAAGCACATTACAGTGTAAGTAAGTCAATCCACAACCGATCCCCAGACTAAAGTGGAGCAGGTACAATACCTTATCAACGTTGTGTGGTTAAAATGTTTATTTATATTTATGTTTAATAACATTTGTAGTTTGATACACTGCTAATCAGTGCTCATTTGAGGACATTGGGACTTTACAATCATTCATGCAAAGGGAAGGTGTAAATGTAAGGAAATAGTTTAATACACTGGTGAATTAATTGTACATAGAACACTAAAATACATAAAATCCATCAATGTGAGATAATGAATTTAATCAGTATAAAAGGAGCATGTCTAGTTCAGAAACGAGTACAGAGATGAATTATGAAGTGGTTCTGTGATTATTATTAATAAACCATTAAGACACAGTAAGTTATCAACTCACTTAAAATGTTAAATCTAAAATATGACACTTGATTTATTTATAACTACAATAGGAAATAAAGTAAGATTGCTCAGAGAAACTTTTTACACCACACACAGTCAGAGGAAAGTTTTGTCAAAGACCAAAGAACTAAGTGCTACTTCCTGTCGTATGTGTCTGTATGTGTTTGAGAACTAATTAATAAAAAGGAAGCAGCGCTCAGCCTGAGTAATGATTCATCTTTTAGTCAGACACCTGGAGACTTGGAGATAATTCAGTCTCGACATGCCAAACAGAGAAAATACTGTTTCGCTTCGACAACTTTTCTTTTTGATGAGAACGTGTGGATACAAGTAATGAGCAGATAAAATGCAGATTTTTAGGGAGGCGTGTAAAAATGTTAGAGTGCACTTCAAGAGTCAGCGAACATCAGTTTAATTTACTTTTTATTAAAGTCACTGACACGAAAAATGAAAATGATCTCACTTTTGTTGCTGTGAAGAAATGCAGAACGAGGTGAGGAGAGTAAAGGATGATTTAAACAATCAGCCAATCAGACACTAGAGAAACGCTCATGTTATACATCAACTGAAGCATTTATCATTTAAATATGTTAAACAGACATTTTATGTTAATATAAGATCGTTTAAAGCTACACAAAGATTTATTTAATGTATAACTGTGATTAGTGTTGTAGCCACGAGCGAGACTGAAGCGGTGCTCACACTAAACGCTGAATTTGTGATTTTACTCATAAAGTCAATAAAGGTTTTTCAATATGAGTGAAAAATTCATTCTTAGCCCGAAGCTTTATGATTGCAGTTCATAAGCACAGAGAGACGAGAAGGAAAGGAGAGAATAAAACAGGAGAATGAGATCAGACTGAGGCTCAAAGTCATTAATATAACACGTAACTTTTGCAGCTGAGTAGAAAGTACAAGACATACCTCAAGGTACATCAAGACGTAGTGGCCGAAGATGATGACGATGATGCTACATCAATGGTCTCCAACTCTGCTCCTGTAGAGCTGCTGCCCTGCATGTTTTAGGTTTCTCTTCACTCTAACACACCTGATTCTAATAATTAACTCTTTATCAAGCCCTTTGACGAGCTTAAACTGCTTGATAACGAGCTAATTACTAGACTCAGATGTGTTAGAGTGAAGAGAAACCTAAAACATGCAGGGCAGCAGCTCTACAGGAGCAGGGTTAGAGACATAGACTGTATATAAGAAACAGACGTAACATCCGTGACATCACCCATTGGTTTGTGGACTGCTGCTCGGAAGCCAATAGTATCGAATCTAGGCAGCGCCATCTTGACAATTTCAGGTGCATGCTGGGAAAAATAAAAACACGGATTCTACTTATATGGGCATGAGGCGGAGTCATGAACGGACGTATGGGCGGGACCATCGGCAGAGCGGGGAGGCTGCGATTGGTTGCGAGGGCTGGATCTCGAGGACATTGGTCAATCAACCTGTCAATCAGGACGTAGCCACGCCCCCTAATGCATACCCTGCTTTATCGTCACATATAAAATCAGGGAGGCCAAAATGTCCCAAATGAACATCATACTGCATTGAAGAAGGCTTTAAACTAGCGATTGAGACCATAAACACATTTTGAAAACGTTTACTGAGGTTAGAAATCAAGTGAGAAGTTGGTGAATTCTCCATTGACTTGTATAGAGACGGTCGCCCCCTGGTGGCCTTTTGATAGAATGCAGCTCTAAGTTACTTCTCCATTGACTTGTATAGAGACGGTCGCCCCCTGGTGGCCTTTTGATAGAATGCAGCTCTAAGTTACTTCCACATTGGCTTCTTTTCAGAGGACAGGAACTCACCGCCTGGTTAGAGACCACTGCCCTACACTACTTTTTAAATTAACTTCTACCACAGATCAGATTTTCACTCCCCCCTCCCTTCCTGCATGAAACACACCATCACTTCACATCAACGGGCCTTTTAAGTATGCGACAACATGAACATGTGTAGAAACATTCGGCGAGGTTACATCCCAATGCCTGCTGTTTATTTTTTAAACCCTGTTTTTGGCAGCTCGAGCCTTCACACTGGATCGCTTCACAATGAACAGCAAGCGTTTCCTTTTTTCTCTCCTAATCCAAAACACTCACTTCTGAACTGCCGGTCCGTGTCCACAGCCAGCATCCTATTTACAACTGGAACTCTGTCAAATCAGTCCTCAACACAATCAAAATGCTGTTTCCCTACAAAACATGATCATGGTTCTGCATGTTTCAGCCCACTAACACTTAACCTGATTGTTATTCTATCTCTGCAGCCTGCTTTCTGTCTAGAAATGAGCCTTGAAGTTCACTTTCATATCAAACTGAAGTAATGTGAAACTGTGGCTGCTGCCTGGAAGCTAAACACATAAATGCTTTGGGGAAATAGTCAGAAACAAACACAGTTTTCGGTTAATGGACCAATGAAACCAGCAGTTTGCTCTTGATCTGTCAGATATAATTTTCTCACAAATAAAAAGGGTTGAAATCGGCAAACTGCAGAGAAGCGGAAGCCTGAATCTGTCTCTGAAGGCTGCAGAGAGGAGCATGTATCATCGTGTTGACGGCGCTCACAGTGAAGGAGGTTAAAAGCAAATTCAAGCGACGCTGGTGCCAGGCGCTGTCTGGGCCTCGCGGGGGAAGAACATCCGCGACGAAGACGGCCAACAAAACCCTCTCATTAAGCAATCAGCTGAACAGCAGGGGACTGACGCTCGGGACGGAGCGGGACTTGGCAGAGCTCGGAGACAGAAGAAGCCTAAAACCAAACGGCGCTGGGATTCTGTCGGCTTTTGTTAGAGTTCAAAACAAAAACACCTCCAGTTCCCGTCGCTTTGAGTAAGGATGATGGACTTTTCTGCCGTGTCAAACTCGGTGCGGCTCAGACACATGGAACCACTAAACCAGCTCAGACTGACTCATACTGTAACATCCGGCCTGCTGGGGACACGAACAAGCAAAAGCCTGCAACCTACTTCATTTTTGAGTTCTACACATCAGTTCGGGCTGCTACTAACAATTATTTTGCATTGTTGATTAATCTGCCTGTTACTTTCCCCAACTGATTGACTTTAATTGTGAAAAATGACCAAAATACCATCAAGGACTCTTCCAACACTTCACACTGCTGCTCAAATCCAATCTTGCTCTTCTAGACTCCTTAGCAGTTTTTATCCAAGTGCCATTAAAATACTAAAACTCAACAACTGTGCAATAGTTGTTTAATGTATCTTGTCTGTTGCTGTTTTTCTCTGTGTTATCAGACATTGGGGGGGCACACCATTCATTACTGTACTGCTGTTCAGTATCAATAAAGACACTGAATTGATTTGTATTTCAAACAGTTTAAAGTGACATTCAGATGTCAGCAGGGAATAGCAGCAGATGGACCCAAACACAGGAAGCAGCAGCAGGAAGTGGAGAGTAACAACTGTGCAATAGTTGGTTTAATGTATCTTGTCTGTTGCTGTTTTTATGCGTTATCACAGAAACTCATTGCACTGCTGTTCAGTATCAATAGAGACACTGAATTGATTTGTATTTCAAACAGTTTAAGGTGACATAGCAGCAGATGGACCCAAACACAGGAAGCAGCAGCAGGAAGTGAAGAATAATTGTTAATTCAGGATATGTAGGCAAAAAAAAAAACCCCAAAGGAGCCAATAACTGAAACACTGACTGAACTAACGAGGAGATGAGGTGCAGGTGAGGGACTCAAGGGAGGGGAATGAAATGGAAAGAAGCTGATAGGCTGAAGGCAGACAGTGGAGGACTAATGAGGTTGTTGCAGGGAAGGTGTGAAGGGAAAAACTCCAAGAAACCAGAAACCAGAAACCGTCCTGTCTGAGAATCTCCACGAATGACTAAAACCTGCAAATGTTTAATAATGAAGCAGTTGTTCCCATGCGGCTCACAGAGGCTGTAAATGCTAATTATTCACGTTAACCTGCTCACGGGGAGCTGCTGTCCTGCATGTTTTAGGTTTTTTCTCTCCACACTTTAACACACCTGATTTTAATAATTAACTTGTTATCGAGGGCTTTGACGAGTTTCAGCTGCTGGATAATGAGTTAATTATTAGAATCAGGAGAGTTAGATGGAGAGGAGAGAAACCTAAACTATGCAGAGTTGGAGACGACTGATGAAGAGGATGAGTTACAGAGGGTCTAACCGTTAAACACCTGAACATCTAATCAATCATTGTGTTCGAAACCGCATACTACATACTTCTATACTACATACTACATACTTCAAATGACGTCAGAGTTAGTACGAGTAGTAGGGAAGTATGCGGTATACAACAGACCCCCAGTGTCTCAAATCACTTCCTGTTTACTACACAGATTTACCCTCCACCATTTCATTTCAGTGTCTGAATGTTGAGTGTGTAAATAAAACCACATTAGAGCCTCAAATATTCCACAATGGTATAAATAACATATTCATGGCATGTACACTACTGTCTGCTAACATTCTCACAATGCTCTCTGCTTTGTATTTTAAAGAGAAGTACAGTCACATGTCTCCACAGCTGATGGTGACGATCAGATCTTGATTTGCTGCTGACTGGGTCAACTGTTTTATCTTGTTGTGCAGCACTTTGGAAAACCTTGTGTTTTTTTATAGATTTTATTTTTTGTACAGGTTAGTAGAGAGGTTAGTAGAGTAGAGAGAGACAGGAAGCAGTAGGCGGAGAGGGGGGAATGACACGCAGGATAGGACCGCTCAGTGCTGGATTCGAACCGGGGTCGGCTGCAGCGAGGACTGTAGCCTAAACACATGGGGCGGGTGCTCTACCCGAATCTTGGATGTATAATAAGAGCTGCCCACTGGACCAAAACTGGTGAACATTCAATCTGTTAAGAATTGCTCGGCTGGTGCATACACCAAAAAACGTTTCTAGTTCCCAGGTTCGATACCAGGTTATGTGGCCCACTGCACATGCTCGGGGCATGGGGCGGGTGCTCTACCT